>NW_023459505.1:11916-31129 GCF_013731165.1 Rhagoletis pomonella | reverse complement strand
ACTATAAATATTTATTAATTATAATTCCATTCAATAAAAGAACTACAATAATTTGAATTAATTAATTGCCTTTATTTTTAGCATTCAAAAACAGTAGATAAAGCAGTGTAGAAAAACGCTTTTTTAACGTAAATTAATCGTTTACGAGACTCGTTTGCAATTAAAAAACGGACGTAAAAATATTCGCATACGAATGCTTTTTCGATCCGTTTACGACTGTTCGTAGACGATGCACAATTTAAAGCGAAAAAGTGCTCGAAAAAGAGTCGTAAACGGCTATCATAAACGATTTTTAATCCGGTTTTTCTTCGAGAAAATATCCAATTACGAGCTTGTTTACGACGATTTTGCTGGCTGGGCTGTTGCTGGATGACTTACACACAGCGAAACTCCTCGACAATGCCTCTGCTGCAGATCTTGAGATAGTTAATAATAGTATGCCGACGAGGTATTCCAATAATTCTAACCCTGGTCTGCTAGACCTTTTTCTTACCTTCAATTTGGCCTATATTTTGAAATTTGACCAAATGACGTTTATCTCCGATCATGATTTAATTTTCTGTTCGGTAGATTTGGATTTAAGTCATCCACCAGTTAATGTATCTTTAATGTATCGTGATCTAAACTCTTTAAATACCAGTGCTTTGTTTTATAATTGGAATGATGTGCGATGTCTTCAGACAGTTGATGGTAAACTGGACTTTTTAAATAATAATTTGATTTCGTTGTTTTATCTTCATGTCTCTCTACGTATTATTCGTGCTGTAAATTCATCTTGCCCATGGTATACTAAGGAGGTCCGCTCTGCAATACGAAACAAACTGCCTGCTAAATGGAGACGAAATAATACTGACTTGTATTGGTGCCAATACAAAGTAGCCCGGAGTAGTGTTTATGCTACTGATATCATAAGAAAGGCGAAGCGTTTGTACTTCAACACTAAATTAAATCCGTTGCTTCCATCCAAAGATCTATGTTGCAACATCAAAAAACGTAATGTACATGGGAAAGTGAAATCAAACTGTATTATTGATCCTGATATAATAAACGATTTCTTTGTTAATGCCAGTAATGCTTTTGACCCCCTCCGTTAACGGATGCTACTCGGAATCAATCTTGTTTCGAAAAAGAGTTCCAGTTTGAAGGAGTAAGTGAAATAGAAGTGCTGAAATCTATTACGAAAATAAAGTCAAACGCCATAGGAGAAGATAGATTCTCGTTAAAATTCATAAAAATTACCTTACCATATATTATAAGCACTCTTACCCACATCATAAACTTTTGTTTTACAAGTGCTCCGTTTCCTTCTGCGTGGAAAAGAGCGATTATTCTACCTGTAGCTTAAAAAGCAATTGCAATAGATCCATGCGATTATAGACCAATAAGTATCTTGCCTTCAGAAAAATGAATTCCTATCACCCTGGCAGTCAGAAATCCCAACACAGTTGCTGCACAGCTATGCTAAAAGTACTTGATGATATTAGAACACAGGTTGACCAAGGAAACTTAACTCTTCTTTGCCTTTTAGATTTTTTCAAGGCTTTGGACATGGTAAATCATGACCTTCTGTGTGAAAAACATAGACAACTTTATGGCTTTGCTGATAGTTCTGTGAAAATTATGACCAGCTATTTAAAAGGAAGAACTCAAAGAGTAAAGGCAGAGAAAGCTTATTCTCAGTGTAGGGCGATTACCCCTGGTGTTCCACAAGGATCTATCATATGCCCTCTGTTGTTTGGTCTTTTTCTGTGTGTCGTTATGTGAATGTGCATGCATACGCCGACGATATCCAACTGTACTTGTCAAGCTACCCCAGTCAAATGCTACCAATCCTGAGTCGGTTGGGGGCTCAATCAGAAGAAGAGTCTTCGGCTTTCGAAAGTCATACCAAAGACTTTAAAAAAGGTACCGCGGGCGAACAGATGCCCCTGGAGTGTGTTCGTTGGCTAGATAAGCAAATCCAGTGAGACGAACAAGGCCAAAAGACAGCCCAGATGCACATGTAAGATCGTACAGCTGGAAAGATTTGCAAGGAAGGATGTGGCTCGTCAAGCTACTCGAGCGGGTGTAGAAAACCGGAAAGGAGCAATTCCATGCCTATTGTCCACCCGGGCTGGAAAGTGCTCCCAAGTATGGCCAGTAAGACCTGTGAGGTTAGCGAGACGAGCAGAATGGACGAGGTGAGTCAAGTGACTCGAACAAGGGTTTAAAGTGGATTTTCACTCCGGGAGGGATAGCCGGGGGTGGAACGAGATCAGTAAGTCTTGTGAGAGGAGCGAGCCGAGCTGGAAGAAAATGTTGAAAAATGTTGAAAACTGTTGGATACATGGAGTAACGTTGAAAATGTTGTAAAACACGGTGTAAATTTTGTAGTAAACCGTGGAAATTGGTGAATGCGTGGAAGTAAAAAGCAGATCTTACTACTTGTGGGGTTAAGCATGTGTATTCTGGTATGTTTAGTAGGTTGCGTGACTCGAGCTGGCCAAGCAAGTCTGGCTGGCGAGTAGTACTCCAGTCTGTTCAGTGAGGTACGGCCCTTCGGGCAGTATCGTGGGGGTTGTGGTTTAATACCCGAATGCGCGAGAACTTGCAAGGGTTCGATGTGGAGTTGCATTGCAGCGGGGTGCCGGGACCCAAAGAACGGCAGAGACATTTTATGGGGAAAAGTTAGTGAAAAAGTTAATTTTTAGAAGCCAAATGAATTGAAATATCACGACCGCGTGTGCGAAAGTGTAGTCGTTATGTAATCGTTGCATCATGATTGTGACGATGAAGCAACTATGATTGGACGACCAATGTGCAGAAAGCCTTACGCAGTTTAAGAATATCTGCGCCATTTACCCCAATAGAAATTAAACGTAATTTGGCCATACAGCTCATTGTTCCACTGATAGCTTACTCCGAGCTCGTATATAGCAAGCTAGACTCGGTGGCACCACATAAAATTGAGGTAGCATTTAATAGTGTTACACCCTATGTCTACGGGATTAGAAAGTATGATCACATCACTCCATGGAAAAATGCGATCCTGGGTTGCAGTATTTTCAATTACCTCGCTGCAAGAAATTGTATGTTTGTGTATAAGTTACTCGAGTGGAAGTCCCCTAAATATCTCTGCGACAAGCTCATACGACCAGTGTCACGCCGACATAACAACCTTATTGTCCCTAAACATACCTCACTGACCTCATCCAGACTGTTTTTCGTCAACGCTGTGCGACTTTGGAATGAACTACCTGAGTCGTTTAAAGTGTAACTAAACAGAGGTAGCTCTCTCACACGTGTATTAATCTAGCAGATCATGGCCACACACAACTCTAACCTATTGGGTATTTAGTTGCTACTTCGTTACACTATTCTTGATTTAGTTGCTCATTACGTGTTAGTTAAGTCTTAACCAAGCAGACTACTGCTATATCTTCGGTTCTCGATAACATATCGGAGTTCTACAAACAGCATATTTAGTTGCTCGCAGATATTTTAATTTATCATATTCTACAATCATCTCCTAACCTCAAATCAACCCCAGTCAGAATTTAAATGCTAGGATTGCTCTATAGGATTGTTCTATATCGAAAAAAGTATACCTTTTTTTTTTTAAATCATAAAATATTTAGAGGTCATTCAAAGCAAAAAAACCAATTTTCGTAGAAAGGGCATAGAATTCTTGAAAACCAATATTTTTCGATCGGAAAACTCAGATTATCTTCAGGAGACTTTCAATAGTAAGACCCAATTGTTTATTTAACCATTTTTTAATACTAAAGATTTTTTTTACTCCCCCGCCCCCCCCCCCCCCCCCCATTGCATTTTTCGGGGTTTTTGGAGGTTTTTGGCGGACCTATAAATTATAGTTACTATGAAAAATATTGATTTTTAAGAATTCTACGCCATTTCTACGAAAAGTTGTTTTTCCCCCATATAAAATACATGGAAAACTTTTAGCGCTTTGAGCGACCTCTAAATATTTTCTAATTTGAAAATAAAAAAATAGGGGCATACTTTCTTCGGTATAGAAGAATCCTAGGGTGTGAGAGCATACAAATTCCGACTTTACTTTACCCATCCAAAAGCAAAAAAAAAAATAATTTTTAATTTACTACGTACATGTATCCAATTTCACGAAAGCAACTTAAGTGAAAAATTATCTAAATTTTTTTAAATTTATATGGAAATTGACAGAAAAGAAAAAATCATTTTCCGTTTAAACTGCTGGTGAAATCGGCTATAACGTAGAAAATAATTTTTCTAGACTTACAGAATTTGACTTGATAAGTTTTGATTTTAAAATTTTTACAATAGTCACACGCATCGTACAGTTTCATAAGTAAAACACTGAACCAAAAACACCAATACACTAACCAAAAACACACCTACAGCCTGCCAAACACACACCTACAGCCCGCCAGAAAAAACGGTAAGAAGAGTTACTTTACTTATGGAACTGTACGAAGGTCACAAGGCACATTGAACAAGTAGTATCAGTAGAGAAGCCGATTTGATTTGTTTCAAATTATTTGGTCTCGAAAAGTCAAACATTTTTAATTTTTCTCACAAAAATTATAAATTGTTAAAATCTGCTTGTATGCGAGACCTTTCTCCATACAAAACAAGCGAATGAATAGCACCTTTTGGAACGTTCGCCCAACTCAACAGCACAACCGCTGATTGCTGGGCCTGGCAAAGGATGGATGGATCAATGCTTCGAAAAGCAAACAAATTTACTAAGAAAGAAAGTTGCAACAATTTTTATTTTTTCCAAATTCAATTTTTTATTTTTTATTTTTTTGTGTTTCACATAGCACGCTGTGATTTAGGAAAAAAATCAGAACAGTTTTTGACGTTTTCGATACCAGAAGCAATAACAAAATACACGCAAATGTTGTTTTTGCTTTAATGCTACTACCTGTTTGATGTGCCTTGAATAGTCATTATAAACAATTTATGAGATTTAAAATTAAAAACGTGGGGTGATCTCCAAAACAGCAGCTATAACTTCTACCGCTTAGACTTTGTTACTTTTTCAATTTTATTAATAAACATAATCGTGCTACTATTAAATAAAATGTTAATAAGCCACAATAAAGTTGACAAGGTAATTTTTATTCTAATAGCGATCTCCTGGCCTTAGCCATTATTGCTTTGACCACATAAATTGTGTTGTCTTACCTGATTCCTCCTCGACTAGTGTCATAGTTTAACATTCGGGTACCGTGCCGCCACGTGATATAAGATGATGGCTGTGGTATTTTGGAAATTACACATTTTAATTCGATAGTGCTTCCAGCTTTATAATATTTTTCTGGAGTGGCTGAGTCTCGTTCATCGAGTATTTCCACATGAGGAACTTTTAGGAAAGTGAAAACAAAATAAAAGTCAAGCAAATTTCTATGCAAGAGGGCAAATAAACAAGTACCATTTTTTCTATAAAATAAATAAAAGTCAAGCAAATTTCTATGCAAGAGGTCGAATAAACGAGTACCATTTTTTCTATAAAATAACCATTATTTTAAAATCCATAGAGCAATGATTTGTTCATTTTTCTGAGATAAGTAATCGGATTTTAACTAGTTTATGAAAGCAGCTCTGTCTTCGGATTTTCCAGTAAATAAGAAACTATCCAGTAACTTGCCAGTAACAAAATTTCGGAGAGTAGGTAAGCTAACATTTGCTCCCAATGAGAAAAATACGAAAACGCACCGAGGTTGCCACCCACTATTAAACATTTAAACACATAAAAATACATGTTTAATTTATAGGTACACTTATCTACTTTTAGGTAAAATTTAATCGGGAAATTAGTACAACTTGTAAATCCCTAGTGCGAAAAAGTATTTCATGACGTCCGCTAATAGGTGAATGATGTCAAATCGACGAAAGGTTAGCAGTCCGCTGATGGCGCAACCATTATTTTCTACATCGTGGCTCTTAAATACATACATATGTACATACAACAAGTGTTGACAACAATTCGAGATAGGTTAGTTTTCTATAAGCGAGAGATAATAGGTTCTTTCCCGTACGCAACGCGGGATCCCTCGGGTGCCCAAAATAGCCCAGAAATCATTCCCGTACTCAACAAAATGGGTAATAGAGAGCGAAAATTGGAACGTATTGGATTAAGTGTCTTCTTCTTCCTGCCCAAAACAGCCCGGACTTTTTCTCCGGGTAAAAATGGATAAAGCGTCAAAGTGCATATCAGCTGATTTGTGTTTACATGTTGCCTGTTTCTAGTGATGTGCTGAGTCAATACTTTTTAGTATTGATCGATATTCGGTACCGATTTAAAAAGTATCCAATATTCTCGATACTCGGTACCGAAACATTTATGTTTCGAATAAAAGCACACATAGGCCAAAAATATGGAAAAAAAGGTTCAGGGGGGACTCGCCTATAAAAATCCGAATGTAGGAGCCAATAGAGCTTTTAATACTGATTCAAATGAAAGATGTATATATGTCGGTTCGAGGCCATAATGCAGAGAAACTCTTACTTGTTTGAAGCATTTTTGTTCCAGCTGAATCTGACGATATCATTTTTGTAGGCCTGGGGGCAGATTCTGTAACCAGTTAGCGACAATTTTCGAATCAGCATCGGTATGATATGAAATATTTTTACGTCAACAAGTGCGATATCGATCCGAAACTTGTCGCTAACTGGTTACAGAATCTCCCCCCTGAAAGGCTTCTTCATCCGTAAAAGCATTTTTCTTGAACCTTGGATCAACTAAGATTAAAACTGATAAAATAATATTTCTCTGTTGCGATAAGTTCAAGTGTTTTAGCCGATATCATATAAATTAGTAATTAGAGTTTTTTCTAAACTTGAAATGCATATAATGGCGAAGGTTTAATGTAAAGACTCGGTATCGGGTACCGAAAAGGAAGTATTGGGCACCGAAATCTTTTTTAAGTATTGGGTACCGAGTATTGGATACCGAAAATTCAGCACATCACTAGCTGTTTCACAAATTCTGGGCACGAAATGTGGTTTTTTGCGTTCCCGTACTTCTGGATTATGTTCCATTTTTGAGAGCGAATTCTCTAATTATCGCTTATTCTCTAATTACCGGATCCGGTCGGGATTGTTAGGGAAAGAACCTAATAATTATCTGCCGTGTACACAGCTTGTAGAGTACGTGATAGAAAAATGTTGAGGTCTCTGTTTTGACTCTAGCTAGAATGAATATCTCCTAGAGTTGCTCTATGGTGTAAACTTAATTTCTCTACCGTGTACACTGTACACTTACTTAGCTTAAGAAAAACAATTAAGGGATTCACCATTGTGAATACCCCAAGTATTTTCATTTTTATAATAATAATAATAGACTGGCGCTTACACATATGTTATCAGTGTGCAGACCCCTTTTTACTTTAGTGTGGTAGAATCGGCAAAAATATGTGGTAGATTTGAATAAGATGTAGATTTTCCAATTCATATTTTTATTGGGTATACATATCTGATTCGCTTTTCAGCATTAAGAAAGCGATACTATCCTCTCTCAATAAATGATTGACTAACATAAATACATAATAATTAGCTAATGAATTTGGTTCCGTAGTTGAATAGTTTTAGATCTCGACACTTAACAAACTCCTGCTTTTCGTGACTCGGCGCAAAAATTGAAAATAATGGTTCCGTACGTCATGCGGACTGCGCCCCTCGTGCGGATGGGCGGGAAAAGAGGGTAAAACCGTTGGGATTATTACACGAAAAACGTATCAAGATAAATTCTTTGAGTTAAGGAAACATATTCTACTTTTTAGTGCATTTATGGAAACGTGGAAGATTAAGGAGTTTTTTGTTTGATTTTTTTAAAATTAATTTTTGTCGGGGGTACACCCGTTCATGTTCTATGCACATGCATACATTCTTAGTTACAACTTACCAATTACAGTTAAATATACTAACAATACTAAAGGCGGATGTGAAGAGACTTGGCACTCGTACGGCCCTTCGTCATGTTCATTCGTGTATTGTATCGAAAGCTTCCAGTCGTTTGGCTCTTCAAACTCCAAGGAATACCGCGAATCGCTACTATACGTATGGCGACCGAATGTTATCAGGGCTAAGTCATCACCTTTGCGACGCATCCAAGACACCTTTAAAAAAAAATAACGTTATATTAGTTCTAAAATTTTGCTAAAGTTTCAATAAATTGTTTTGAGGTCTTATGTAGGAATGTATGTATGTATGTATGTAGGAGACTGCACCTAGGGTTGCCAACATTTTCTAAGAAATTTATAGTACTTTTTCAAAAAAATCTGCAAAAATATAGTACATTTCAAATATATATAGTATTTTTTTTTAAGAAAAAGTAAAAATTATTTTTAAGTGTACATCTTTTTTCTCTCTTATGCATTTCCCCTATAAAAAAATATATTACTTTGAAAGTATCATATCCTTTATCGCTATCAATATTTAAATTAATATAAATCAAAAGTTTATTTTTTATTAGTGAGATATTCGCTTTATTTCTCTCATCTCACCATTTCAAAATCTTAATAGAAAAAACTCTTTCTGTGAATGCTGAAGTTGCGGGAATAGAGAGCATAAGCGAAATAATTTTAGGTAAATTTGGTAAATCTTTCTAACTATTTTTGTAAATGTTGCCATTTTTTATCTGTGGACCCTTTGTTTTAAAGTATATTTATTTTAATATTGATATTTCAGTATAAATGTCATGCATTTTAAAACATTTCTTTCTTACAAATGACTGAAATATATTTATATTTATAGTTGAAGAAATATAATATTTTTGCATATTATATTTTTTTCCAACAGTATACATACATATAGTACGCAGACCCAAAAAATAGTACAATACTATATACTATAGTATGGTTGGCAACCCTAACTGCACCTGCTATATACATATGTATTTATATTAGAGATCTAGGGATGTAAAGATATTCGCCGCCTGAAAGCTGATTGTTTTTTGGGAAGCTGTTTCTGAGCACGGTTGCTACATTGGTAAAATGTGGTAACTTCCTATCTCATTTGGTAACTTTCAGATTAAATGCCTGAAAACCTTAAAATATTTTACAATATCTGCGACAAAGCTACAAACCCGTAGCAAATTTCTCCTTTGGAATGAATTTGTTTTTGATGATACATACGAAATTGTGAGTTATGATTGGCGATATGTACAAACATTAATATGTGCCACAAGGAGCTTAGAAGATCATTATTTGATTTTTTCCACCATAAACCTTAACGACTTGCAGTTAAATATTATTAATCTGTGGAATAATGAAGTTACATATCCTTGCCTCAAAAGAGACTTATTTTCGTATTTGCCTTCTGGATCTGAACCATATGGGAGAAATTTATTTCTTATTACTCCTACACAAAATTGATAAAAATGCCAGGAATTTCTCTAAAGGGGTAAAAATCTATAAATCAATGATTTCACTGGATCACAAATTTTAATTTTTGTTTTGTGCACCGGATGCCAATATAAAATTTCAATGTTGAGCTGCGCGCTACATCTCAAATTCGAGTAAATTTATATACCTGTGGTTTTCGAAATTTTTGTAATTTACGCAGTTAGCAAATGAAAAGTAAACGGTATTGCACATCGCTTTTCGATGGGCCTGGTTTATTCCATTTTTAATTTATTAAAGAAGTTAATTAGTACAATAGGATCTAAAAGCTCTTTTATAGTACAACAGTAACTATAAAGCACAAACATAAAGCAACGAAAGAAAAACAATAAATAAAAAATAAATAAATAAATAAAATAAAGAATTAAGAATAAAATAAAGATAAAAGAAAAATGCAACTAATCCTAAGACTTAAAACTAACATTATTACCTAAATAAAAACACAACGAGAAAAACGTAAACTTATGTAGCAGATAGCGAAGCTCAGAGCACAAAAACTTATTGACGAAAGTACGAAAACAACACATTCCTAAAGTTGCCCTTGTTTAAGCTGCAGCGAGTAGCAGCTAGAATAGAATTCCATAAACGCGTGGTGTTGACAAAAAATAGTCTAGTTTCTGAGAAATTTATTAATCACAATCACTCCAAAAAAATTAAAAATTCAAACTCAGCACGCTGTATGATAAAATCTAGCTACTAACAAAGAAAATCGATAGATAAATAAATGTCATGAAGGGTCAAATGAAAATGCGCACTGATTTTTTTGTATGAAATATGGGCAGGAAAGAGTGTTACTCACACGTGCACGCCAAATCAATTAACCCAAATTGACCCCGTGTTGCCATATGGCAACGCAAAATACATCATGTTTAAGAGGGTGTAAAACAAAAACCGCTTACTTCAAAATGCTTATATGTACGTTAACTAATTCCTAAAATGCATATGTTTCGAAACGCATACGCTTCGATCAGATCCTTGCTGTCTTTCGATCAAAATATCATATATGAAGAAGTAAGCATGAATTTATAGAAAGCGTTTTTTTTATTTGCAAAATATGACAATGATAAATTATTAGCTAAAACATTAGTGACTCTATTGGTAACAAGTAACAATAAAAAACAATCGTGCATGCTATATAACTTAAATGTTTTTTAAGTCCGTTGCCATATGGCAACACGGGGCGTAATGTGAACTGTTCCTCTCTTTACCAAGTTTTGATATGTTTGCTAGCGCAAATTGACCCCGTGTTGCCATATGGCAACGCAAAATACCATCATGTATGAGACGGTGTAAAACAAAAATCGTTCGTATGTATTTTTGCAGTTTGCATTCCATCTAGCCCTGAACTGCCTAATCATATTATCGTATATTTCATTGTACAAGTGTTGAAGTGGTATACAAATGTAGTTTATCTGTTGTCAATGGCTTCCCGGCTGCGAAGGACGTTTATGGATAAAATACTATATGAGGAAACTGCCTTAATTGCCGCCTGGAATAGGTTTAATTTTGAATTGATTGTCGTTTCGGTGAGAGCTAATTCTGCACTTATACTCATTGCGAAAACCTCTGCTTGAAATATGCTGCAATGGTTAGGTAGCCTTACTGTCCGCCTGACGTTCAGTTCCCGGCAGTAAATCCAGGCAACCACTACCGTAACCATTTTAGAGCCGTCCGTGAAAATGTTTAGGTATCTACGGCTAGGTTTCATTCCCTTGCGCCATCCCTCCTCCTCAATCGTTGTGCAAAAAGTTCGTTTCCACTTAAAGCTAGGTGCCATGAAGTCTGTGCTGATTGTGCTTCCCGGCCCAATTAAGCGGTTCAGATTCTAAAATTGAATTTCTCTATGGCCGTCAATCTACCTGCGGATTTCGCAGAACGATTTTCCGCAAATCGGCCAATTGGCGGTAAACTAAGGGTTTTTTAAAGAGCACCCGTCGAAGTGGAGCCCAGCGCTCCCGCGATGCACAGTGCCGCTAGGCGCTGAACCTTCTACATTGGCCCGAGGTATAAGGACTTTTTTGCGGCATTCCAGCATCAGAGCAGGTGACAAACCCAAAGTGACTCCCACATTCTTTTACATGCATAAAGGGCGTTACTGGCCTTCTTCTATCTTTCTTCAACATTGCGCATCCACAGCTGTTTACTATCGAAAACTACTCCCAAATACTTTGTGTGGTCTTTAATTGACACATCGATGCTACCTAGCCTCGGGGGTTTCTACACCCAAATTGACAAAAAAACTTCGTTGTGCTGGTGAAGCATGTAAAACTATAGGACGAGTAGTCTGTGCAAAATATGATGTGGTATATGTTTGAAGTGTTTTGCTACTTCATACTAAAAATTAACTTCTTCATCCGCTCTGTACGTAGAAATGTATATATTATCAATAAATGTATTAAAACTTATAAACAATGTTTCTATTATGTCATATTTTAACCAAATACTGCCCTCTAACAATCCATCTGCCAGGTGTTGCCATATGGCAACGGCCGATATCGGGAGAACTATACTACTCCCAAAGTTTTAGTCATATTTTTTCCTTTATTTTAACGCTACTTTTATCCTATATATAGATGAAACCAAAAAAATCAAAAAAAAATTAATCTGGGACAATTTGGGTTAACTCCATTGAAAAACGTGAGCTATGCGTTCAAATAATTAATTAATTAATTAATTAATTAATCCCAACGGCTTTTTACCCTCCATTCCCGCCCAACCGACACGAGGGGCGCAGTCCGCATGACGTACGGAACCTTTTTTTTCTTGTTTTAGTTTTTTCGTGCCGAGTAGTGGAAACAGGAGTTTGTTAAGTGTCGAGATCTAAAACTATTCAGCTACAGAATCAAATTCATCAGCTGATTGGATATGCTAAAGATAGTATTTCAATTATTGAGAGTGGAAATAATAGTTTTCTTTATAGTAAAAATCGAGTGCGATACGTCAAACGTGCTGGAATGACAGTTAAAATCTTGACACAAACCACGGATTGATTCGTTTAGTCCAAAATTAGTTTTGCATGGCTTTAAAAATAGAGGTCGAAAGTGTCTTGACACTCGAGAAGGAACATTAAAATTTACCTCAGCCAGGAGGGCCGGGCTATTAATCAAGCCTGTCATTAATTTTACGATAAATATTATACCCAGCATTACTCTACGACTTGCGAGTGTAGGCAAATTTATGAGCTTTAGACGACTTGTGTAAGGGGGGAGATTGTAATCTGAATCCCAGTTAAAATTACGCAATGCAAAAAGCAAGAATTGTTTTTGAATTGATTCAATCCTTTCTGAATGAACTTGGTAGCGGGGATTCCAAACAATAGATCCGTATTCTAGTATAGGTCTAACTAAACTGGTAAAAAGAGCTTTTGTAACATAAGGATCTTTGAACTCTTTTGACCATCGCCTTACAAATGCAAAAACGCCTTTGGCTTTATTGACTGTAACATTAATATGATGGTTGGAATTGAGTTTGGAATCCATTGTGATACCAAGATCGACAAAATTGGATACCTGCTCCAGATTATAATTTGATATTAAATAAACAGCTGGTTGAACAGCCCTCCGAGAGAAACACATAACTTTACATTTTTGAAGGTTTAGTGGCATATAGTTTGTATTACACCAACTAACCACGTTGTTCAGATCCGCTTGTAACAAAGACCTTTCTTCGATAGAGGGCAATGTTTTAAAAAGTTTCACATCATCGGCATACATTAAAATTTTTGAATGTTTTATTATAAAAGAAATATCATTAATGAATATCAGGAACAGAATCGGACCAAGGTGGCTTCCCTGAGGAACTCCTGAAGAAACTTTAATGATGTTGGAAGAACAATTATTAACAATAACTCTTTGTGTTCTATCAGAGAGGTAAGATGAGATCCACTGAAGAAGACTGGGCTGAAAGCCGATTAGGTCGAGTTTACGGATGAGTAACGAGTGACATACTTTGTCAAAAGCTTTACTGAAATCGGTGTAAATTACGTCGGTATGAGCATTTTCTCTAAACCGTTTGAGACATGAGTTGTAAACTCCAATAAATTAGTCATAGTAGATTTTGCTTTAGAAAACCCGTGTTGAGATTGTGTAATTGAAGAAGATATAGAATATGTCAGCTGGTTAACAATAATTGCTTCGCTATGCCTCGATAGTTTTCTATAGACGACCTGCTGCCGTTTTTGTGAAGTGGTATTATGAAAGACTCCTTCCAGGCTGACGGAAAAACGCCATGTTTAAGTGACAAATTGAATAGAGTTGTTAAAGGCTCGCAGATGTTCTTAGCGCAGTTTTTAAGAAAACAGGTCGGAATATGATCAGGTCCAGGCCTAAATGACGCTTTTAAGGTTTTTAAAGAATGTAAAACGTCATCGGAAGATATTACTGGAATATAAGCAGAGTTGATTGGACAAAGCTCGTACGGATAGTCTCCAATTATAGGGAAGTCTACAGAATAATTGGACCTAAAGAACCGAGCAAACATGTTGGCAATGAGTTGGCTGTCGCTAGATACAGTGTTGCGATAATGCATAGCGGACGGAAAACCATGTGCCTTACGCTTTGAATTTACGAAACCATAAAATGATTTAGGATTGTTAATTAAATTCTTCTTAAGTTTACATAAATATGAATTATAACATTTCTTATTTAATGCAAAGTAGCTATGCCGCAAAACTGAGTACCTCAGGTAATCACTGTGTAAGCCCGTTCTTTTAAACAGTTTAAAAGAGTGCGACTTTTTATTTTTCAATTTTTTAAGCTCTTTAGTGAACCATAATTGTATTGGTTCTTCATGAACAATATTACGTATTGGCACATACTTTCGAAACAAATTGAAAACAGTATCATTAAAGTGCTCAACGCTACGCTCCACGTCATCTCTATATATTGGCCAAGATAACTTTGAAAGTTCTTTGTTAATTTTCCTGAAATTTGCTTTCGCAAAAACATATCTAGTACTTGAACTTGACTTATTATTATGTATTTCATTTATGATTTCGTAGCTTAACTCAAGAGCAGGATGGTATGCATCTTCCGGCAAAACTAGGGGATCACCCCGATTAATAGAGGCCTTCGGAACATCATCAACGTAAACGAGATCCAAGACCTTTCCAAACTTATTTGGACATATATTTATTTGTTTCAGGCAAAGTTCAGCCATTTCCTCCAGAAATACATTGTAACTATCTCTAGATGAAACTGGTACAACATCGGTGTCAATGATGTTCCATGAAATATGTGGCAGATTTAAATCGCCCAAAACAATCATAGAATCGGATGCCGTAAGCATTGCATTTACGGTCTCAAGTAAAGAAACTAGCTGCATATATACCGATACGGCAGAATTAGGAGGGATGTAGCAAAGAGCTAAATAAATATAAGTCTTTCCAGCCTGTACACGTATACATTTAAATTCGGTATATTCAGTGACAGGAAGACTAACTTCCTCGGATGGTATCGATGAATGCACCGCAAAAAGAACACCACCGCCGATTCTGCCCAAGCGGTCACTCCTGTATATTTGATATTCATTTGAAAGAATTTCGGAATTAAAAATATAAGGTTTGAGCCATGTTTCGGTCAAGGAAATAATATTATAATTGCAGTCAAAACCTTTTAAATATAAGTCAGTTAATTTGGTATTCAAACCTCTAACGTTTTGATAGTAAATACTTAAATTAGACTTGCGAGTTAGTTTTTTGAATCCGAATTAAGATTAGAAATTTTAGCTACGTTATTATTACTTTTATTAGGTTTATACTCAAACTCGCGAACAAACGCCCCGGTCGGCCAAAATGAACTATTTAGTAGTGAATCAAAATCTTCGGAAGCTACATCAATTTTAAAAGATGAAATATCGCGATCGTATTTAAAATTAAATTTACGAATAAATACATCTTTAGTTCTAATTTTAGTCGATATGTATGACTTTATATCATCCGAAGAAGTATCTTTAGCAAATCTAGAGACAAAGATTGATCTTCTCGGAGGAATTACAACCAACTTTTTGGTAATGATGTCTGATGTGCGGGGCTCCGAATTATTCGGAGGAACTAAGTTAGACAGTGGAGCTTGAGATGTTGATGGCAACACTGTTAAATCAACGGTTTGACTATTTTTAGAAGTAGACCTAGTGGATATGGCTTTAGAAATCGGAGGCTCCAATGCCTGAGGGCATGGAGAAGATAAATTAATAAGGTCTAAGGACTGGGATGGTGGATTTTTTTTACTAGAATCCGTGGCTGTCTTTTTAGGTGGACCAATAACATGCCCACCTTTATTTTCTCGGCTATCCTCAGAGTGTAGAGGGTCGTCGAGACAAGTGAAAGACCTAAACATTTTTTCGTAATGCTTAAATTTCTCAACAAGCGCCGACAGATCCTTCCCGATCTCAGAAAAACCATTTCTGGACTGCCTGAAGAATTTAAATAAATCAACTTCGGTTGATCTACATTTTTGACAAGACCAACGAAGACCCTTACCCTCGTTAATAGCGTCTAATACTCTACCGCTCAAACCAGCACATTTTATATGGGCAATCCCATCGCAGAGCCAGCATGATACATAGGAGTCGCTTTTAACGTGGCAATTGGTGTAAATACACGACATGTTTAAAATTATATTTATTTTTAGGTTTTAGAAGCAAAAAAGCAAAAACGGTTTTGAAAACGATGTATTAATCAGTGAACCAATCAGCTGGTAAATATCAGTTAGCGAACAGTTTTAACTGCACTGTATATTTGACACCTAATAAACACAACGCAAACAGCTGTGACAAAGATGAAACAGCAGAAATGACAAAAAGACAAAAAGAGCAAAATCAATGTGCACAGACAAAAACAATTGTACAACAACAATATATTATATGAAACAAAATACTCGGCACATGCAATTAAGAATATCAAGTTAAATTAATCAAATTTACGGGAAATTTTGATGTTTTACTTATCTTTAAATCGTGCACCAGAAGTTTATTAACACTTTTTTTAATTTTTTACTTTAATAAGCGTAAACAGCTTTATCAAACACAAAATTTAAACAGATCACAGAAAAACACAGCTTCACAGCTTGACGTTTGCGTTCTTGTAATGTACATAATTTTTTTAAAATACCCTTTATATTATAAGTTCAAATAAAGAATGTTATTATAAATATTATATAAAACATACAGTTAATGTAAACTTTGACACCTAAGTTTAAAATTAAATTATGTACATATATAAACCTCTTGGCAACTTTAATGCAATCAAGGTGTAAGTAACGCCCATTGTTTATGTCAAAAGAAAAAAGGCTTTTAATAATTTGGTAACTTTTTGGTAATTATTTTCATATATATTCGGTAACATTATCTCCAAGTGTGTGACAACCTCGTTTCTGAGTTGAATGAAGAAAATCACTCGTGCTTTTGCCATTGCACCCGTGGGAAGTCAAGACCAATTTATGAATATACATACTTACATGCGTTTGTAAATATGTACGTTTTATTCATACTCGTTTCCATAAAACCTAAGCAGACCACACATGAAACAGGTAATGGCACCAGAGCGAAAAAAACAACGTTAAGTTGGTAGTGCGTGTTTAGTACAGATTCAAATAAAACTAATCTGGCCCTGAATGAAGGTGATAAATCGCTGAAAATATGAGTGAACACATACATATTTGTGCATACATACTAGAGGGCTGCATGAATTCATTCAAACTTCTAGCCAAACATAGTACAGTAGATTTGAATATATTACTTCACATACAAAACACTCAGCGTTTGTAATTTTGAAAGTTATGAATATACATTTTGTTTTAAATTTTCTACTTTCAAATGGTAGCCCAGTAAAATTAGATAGATTTGGTAGGAAAATAGAAAAAAATTTGTAACAGCGATTTTTTGATGCAGTTTACTTCTATTTGATACGTAGATGATGGATCCACAGTCGTGCCCCTAAATTTCATTTGGCAACATTCCGCCATCTTGGATTTAAGTTTTTTTGGGTTTTTTCAAATTTCCAAGCTTATTTTGCATTTTTCGTAAAAAATGGTTATATACAAATATGTAGAGAATTTAATTTCCCACATTTGTTATATAGAAGGTTTTTTCAAAATAGCATTGTTTACTGTAAAATATTAGCAAAAACTGCAAAAAAATTTACATTGCCACGGTTTTCGCCATTTTTTGACAATTTCTGTTGAAAATGCATAGCATATTGAAATTCAAAAGTTGTAGAGAATTTCATTCTTCACAACTTGTATACCCACATTTGTTTTGTATGACGCTTAGATCACGGCCGGGAACGTGCGAAACATAGCGATTAACCCAGAAAAATAAGTTAAATTTGATAGGAAAATTAAAAAAAAAATTTAACAGCGCTTTTTTTTGTGCAGTTTACTTCTATTTAACACGTAGATCATGGATCCACAGTCTTGCCCCTAAATTTCATTTGGCAACATTCCCCCATCTTGGATTTTATTTATTTTTGGGTTTTTGCGATTTGCAAGCTAATTTTGCATTTTTCATAAAAAATGGTTAAATACAAATATGCAGAGACTTTAATTTCCCACATTTGTCATATAGAAGGTTTTTTAAAAATAACATGTTTTATTGTAAAAAATTAGCAAAAACTGTGAAATAATTTTACATTGTCACGGTTTTCGCCAGTTTTGACAATTTCTATTGAAAATACATAGCTTATTGAAATTCCAAGGTTGTAGAGAATTTCATTCTCCAAAACTTTTGTGCCAAAATTTTTTTTGTGCGACGCTTAGATCACGGCCGGAAGTGCGGTAAGCATAGCAATGTACGGGATGCGCCGTAAAACTCATTGCGAGACTGTGGATCCATGATCTACGTGTTAAATAGAAGTGAACTGCATAAAAAAATCGCAGTTAAAATTTTTTTTTTAATTTTCCTACAAAATTTAACTAATTTTTCTGGGTTAATCGCTATGTTACGCACGTTCCCGGCCGTGATCTAAGCGTCATACAAAACAAATGTAGGTATACAAGCTGTGAAGAATGAAATTCTCTACAACTTTTGAATTTCAATATGCTATGTATTTTCAACAGAAATTATCAAAAAATGCCGAAAACCGTGGCAATGTAAATTTTTTTGCAGTTTTTGCTAATTTTTTACAATAAAAAATGCTATTTTGAAAAAACCTTCTATATAACAAATGTGGGAAATTAAATTCTCTACATATTTGTATATAACCATTTTTTCCGAAAAATGCGAAATAAGCTTGCAAATTGGAAAAAAAACAAAAAAACTTAAATCCAAGATGGCGGAATGTTGCCAAATAAAATTTAGGGGCAAGACTGTGGATCCATGATCTACGTGTCAAATAGAAGTAAACTGCATCAGAAAATAGCTGTTACAAATTTTTTTTAAGAAAAAGTCTATTTTTACTGGGCTATGGAAGAATGTGAATGAATGAATGAAAAGCCTTAAAATCATTCAAACTCATCTCGATAAAAGTTTTTTTCTACAAACAAGTTTGTTCGTATTGTAATAGGAGCGCAGCAATACATACCTACATACATAGGTATGTTTGTACATACCCAGCCAGCAAAATCATCGTAAACAAGCTCGTAACTGGATATTTTCTAGAAGAAAAACCGGATTAAAAATCGTTTATGATAGCCGTTTACGACTCTTTTTCGAGCACTTTTTCGCTTTAAATTGTGCATCGCCTACGAACAGTCGTAAACGGATCGAAAAAACCTTCGTATGCGAATATTTTTACGTCCGTTTTTAATTGTAAACGAGTCTCGTAAACGATTAATTTACGTTAAAAAAGCGTTTTTTTACACTGCGTTATCTACTGTTTTTGAATGCTAAAA
>NW_023459505.1:0-6916 GCF_013731165.1 Rhagoletis pomonella | reverse complement strand
TGTAGTTCTTTTATTGAATGGAATTATAATTAATAAATATTTATAGTTTCGGATCAAAGTATTGGCACAGAGAATTTTTCGCAATGTATGCAAAGTTTTTTACTTGAATTTCTTTTCGCACATTTTTTTTTAAATAATAGTTAGTATGAAGACCTACTTTCAAATCAGATTTTTGAGAAAAATTCTAAGTATGCAGTTTTATATCCCATTATATTTTAGTATAACATAGTGCAAGCTTGAAGTTGCTAGAAAACCGCGTTGATTTTTGGCAATTTTTTCACGCAGTTTCTTCCCTGCAAATTATGTGCGACATTTTTTTTTTGTATGAAAGAAACTGTGTAAAAAAATTGCCAAAAACAAAGAGGTTTTCTAGCTATTCAAGCGTGCACTTTATTATACTAAAATTAAATGGGCTATAAAACTGCATACTTACAGTTTTTCTAAAAAAGCTGATTTGAAAGTAGAACTTCATACTAACTATATTTTTATAAAAAACATTTAGAGAAGAAATCAGAATAAAAAACTTTGCATTCATGGCGAAAAATTCTCTGTGCCAATATTTTTTCCCGGCACTGTACATATATGTGAAGATATTTTCAGATAAATAAATATTAACAAACTATCTATTAACAAATTAACAATTAAATAAGAGGGGTTTAATATATATTATAAAGTAGCTGAATTTACTTTTTATCTTTTTTGCAGATAGGCTGCCAATTTTTTTTTGCCGGTCGTGTGCATATTGGAAGTGCTTCTTTGAAACGGAAATAAAAACTTCTTTGTCGGAGTTAAATTTTTGACGAAAAGCACCTAAGAAAATAAAGTGAAAGATCAAACTCCATTGGAAATCGGAAAATTTAATTAAGTAAAAAGTGGTAATAAATAATTTTATTATCCGTACTTCTTATTGCCGCAGTCGTTGCCAAACCAATAGTGCTATAGGGGAATTAAACGTTTAAGTCCTGTAGTGTTGCTCCGCGCAGCCTGTGAAAGAATTGCAAAACTCGTTAAATTAATTTGTATTTCGGAATTACATATGTAGTAGCTACTTACAAGAAGTTTAATTACAAAAGAAAGTGGTAGATCGTCCTTTTCGTTTGCACCAGTCTGCCAATAAATCACATACTTAATAATTTTCTTAAATTGAATATTTAACAAACTACTTACTTTTAAAATATTGTGATTGAAGAAAAAAATTGTCAACAAAACTAAAATTTTTTCTTGTGCTGACAAATTACTACAAGCCTCTTTCTATTATATTTTTTTTGTTTTATCGTTTACGAGCTTTTCTCTAACTTTTTGGCGATACGAGAATCCCTCGTAAAACATAATGTTCGTAAAATGTACGTTTTCTTGCTGGCTGGGTACCCTGCAAACCATTTTTTCAGAGTATTTTGCATTGTAAAGAAATTTTAAAGAATTTGTTAAGATTTAATTCGATTTTTTGCCGAATTTTCTAAAATGAAATAAATTACGCACACTTCCATTCTTTTACGAAATTTCGGAGGAAAATCTGTGAAGCAACGAAAATAATGCTGCTATGTGAAGAATATCTTTCAGAATTTTCTTTATTTTTCGTACAGAAATTTCTTTACGAGTTCGTGTCAACCACTTCATATAATTTTCTTTGAAAATTCGTAAACAAATCGTTACAGAAATGAGATACTCCTAACGATTTCCTTAAGATTTCGGGAACTTTGGTTTGCAGGGCATGTACACAGAAAGAATATTTTTGGATATTCATACAAAAAATTGTCATTTATTTCAATTCAATTTATTTTCACTTTGTTTGAATATTGTAATGTCGACACATATATCAGAATATATATGAGGTATTCACTCAAATTCAAAAAAATTTGAAGCCAAAATCATTCATTCGTTTTGTGTATGAATAATCCATAAGCTGTTTTGAATGAATTCATGCAGCGCTCTAATACATACACAGATCGGAATTGAGATATTACCAAAGGATCTAACCATATTAGGTAACGATAGGGTGGAAGAGCTCAGTGCAATTATTTAAGGGACTTATAACACCTAGTGCAAACGCATTTTTTTGCACCAAAGGTTTTTTAAAACTCCAAAACAAGCATTTGACCGAGCTTCTCCCACCATTTTTCATGTTCTTCTTGATGTTATGACATAGACAGAGGGGCCTACAATTTTACACCTCTTGAATGCTGTTAGAAAAAACTATTTATATTTTTGGATGTCGCTAGGACTAAGGAATTTTGTCCCACCGAATGTCTAACCACTCGGCTACAGCGGCCGCAAGTCAAAATAAGGTAAAAAATCATAATAGTACATACACTAGGCGACCAATGAAAGTGTACACCTTGTTCTAATATAATATTCAGAATTATTTTCATGCACAATTTTTTGCATTAATTTTGCATTTAATTGTTTGTGAAAATACTTATAGTTCATTCTAGAATATAAACCCTATAAATCAACGTTTCACACTTTATATAAAGTTTACAAGGATTCAACAAATTTTCATCAAAATTTAAAAATTTTATTCAGAATTTCCAGAAAATTTTCGAGTATCTATACAGTTTTGTAGCCCATTCAATTTCAGTAAAATAAAGTGCAAGTTTCAAGTCCCTAAAAATTGCCGTTGATTATTTTTAATTTTTTTTTTGTGGAGGATGTTGCGCCTGTTTCTTCCATATTTGGATCCTGCGTTATATAGAAGAAGTTGGAGGGTGTTGCGCCCCTCCAAAAAAAAGCAAAAAAAAACAACGGTAATTTTTAGCGACCTAAAACTTGTACTTCGTTTACTTAAATTGAATGGGCTACAAAACTAAATACTCGAAAATTTTCTAGAAATTTTGAAAAAAATTTTAAATTTTGATGATTTTTTTTAATTTTTCTGAACTTTACATAAAGTGTGAAACTTTGACTCATATGATTTATATTATAGAATGAACTATATTTTCGTAAATAAATAATGCCAAAAATTGTTCATGAAAATTATTGTGAATAGTATGTTAGAACAAGATATACACATTCATTTGCCGCCTAGTGTATGTATATATATTTGACGGGTTCTGAAGTCTTTCTGAAACACTGGACTAAAACATGTCACTAAAAAGTCTTTAGAACTCGCAAAACTAATGCCATTCGATTTGAACTTTGCATCATACAATTTTTTGCATTTTTTTGCGCTCTTTGTGTTTGTTACTGTCATTTCAAAGTTTAAAGTAGTAAAAATAATAGTAATATTAAAAACGGGTATTCGTTGAATGATTGTACATATATAACTTTCGACTAGGATTAAAACAATATTAGTGCAACGATGGACTTACTTCGATTTTTGGTGATGAAACACCACCAGGGCCAGTGTTTGTAATTGGTATAGTAATAATATAATTTTAACTGGTTTCTTTCTTACATATGTATTTTAGGGACGTTTTAGTGACCCTCGTACATAAATACGTATGCAGTTTCAGTTAGAAAATCAAATATATAATGCTTTTCACCGTTTTTCCTTGCAAATCGTTGACTCTGCAATGAAGATGCACATCTGAACTCAATTGCGTGCTGATGTTTACTGTTGTGTACGGATCAGCAAAAAACGGAAAGGGTTCATGCGTTGTAGTCTCTGTAATTTCCGACTCTTCATCCTCTGGCGTGTCCGTAAAAGGTGATGAGAATTCTTGCCAAAAGTTCTTTGGAAATGTATCGAACGGATCTCCTGCTCTAGGACGTTTCACTGTTAATACAGAATAGGAAAGAATAAGGTTATATTTATTACCAGCCAAATACGCGTCAACAAATCTTTTTTGAATTTTTGTACGAAAGCTAAAAATTTCAAATTCTTGTGGGTTAAACATGTGTAGATATATGAATATTTCAAAAATACTAATTGACCGCTAATTTCCTTTTTTAATTAGTAGTACCCAGTTTTTATTTCAAATTATACGCTTAATTCGAATGCCTGCCAATAATAATATAATATATAATAACACGGTTCAACAAAATTTTGATGTATTTATCTCAAAAACGGGGCCGGCCTCGTCTTATATGGCGATTTCGTTTCTACAAAAAATGTTGCCTTCTCATCGCCCTCTTCTTAGTCTTTGTGCGTAGAGGGCAAATAGAAGGTTGCATTTTTCGGTAGAAACGAAATCGGCAATAGATGTTTTGATGCTGATTTGAAGTGCATTTACAAAATTTTTCTTGCACGTCCAGTTTTTGGGAAAAAAACTGTTAATTAATGTTATATCTGATTAAAAATACCGATATTTTTAAGAAGTTTGAAACTTAGATTTATTCGGTTTTTGTTAAGGAATAACCTATATTTTTATAAAAAAAAAATAATCAAAATTAAATAATAATAAAAAAAAAAATAGTCAAAACTTGACCTTTTGGTGTCTTACAGTTATGATAAGCACTATATAAAAAAAACTGTGACACAGTCGGAATCTAAATCCCATCCAAGCCCCTTTAAACTAATATTATTTTTTTTGTGATCACTGCACATTAGGTCAAATGATTCATTTGGTTGTGCGAAAGTCACATTTCGTAAACGCAGTTTTACATTATTTTTTGTTGCCAATCCAACATAACAAAAACTTCACTTTGTTTTTGTAAGATAAAAAACACCGTTAGACAGCAATCACACAAAGTTACACTTTCAAAACGTTATTAACACGTTGTTTGCGTAACCTGTTTATTTCTTAAATTTAAAGTGAATTTTTTTATAAAGTTGGGATAGGTAAGCTACATTTTCAATGGAAAGCAAAAATATAAGTGAGTACCTATGTCCCAATCAAAAAAAATGGCCTTTTATCATTTGTTGTAAAAAAATAGACTTCGTTGCATAACCTCAAAAATTTTCTGATTTATTCCCATGTATGATTTTAGGTAAGCTTTTACAATTTTGTTAACTTTCGGCAAACAAAAGGGAAAAGGAATTAAATAAATTGAGATGTAATGAGTTGATTTTATTTTTACTTAAGCCGCCGTTTTTAGCCGTTTTCAAGAAAAACTCTTTTTTCTGGGTTACTATGCTGTTACAAAAGGCGAGTTGTTTGAAGTTTGGCTGCTAGGATGTTTTAAAAAAGAAAAGCTTTCTTCGATTGTCAACCATGTTGCAAAAAGTTGATGCTGTTGATATTTGCCAAAGTTCCATGAAACTATTAGAAGAAAAAACGCTTCTTTTTTGCAATTATTTATCAAAGAAAGGCGAAATAGATTAGCCTAAATTTTAGTATCCGCAAGTGGCGCTATGCAACAAAAGCGGCTGTCAAAATTTGCTTGCATTGTTGGTGGTAAATAGTGAAAATGGAGCAAAAAAATAGTAGCCTCAATTTGGATTACAGTGAAACCCGCTTAAGTACCCACGCGCTTAAGTACCTAACCCCTTAAGTAACCAACATTTTTGGGCACCGTGAATTTTTTAATGTAATCTGAAGAAAATTCCTCTCTTAAGTACCTCCCCGCTTTACCCAATCCGCCTAAGTACCTAAATTTTTCGTACCCCATTTACTACTTATAATTTTCCCCTTTTAAGTGCTCTTTTAAAAATTTTAAAATATTTACATATTCTGAAATCCAGTGGCAGCGCTACACAACAGGGTTCGGCAGTGAATAGCTCAGTTTATGAATATGCTCACATGCTCATGAATCAGCCCATTGTTCACTCTAACTTGCTCTCACTAAAAAATGTTACTCTCTCACAATTGCTTGACTTGCTTGTAAACTAGTGAGCATGAATATCTTCACAATCAGTGTTGCTAGGTCTTCGGCATGAGAAAACGTCCCTGTTGGTCTGAAAAAACGTCATTTCCTACCCAAAAACGTCTTATTCAAATGAATGTACAACAAACTATTCTTATTAAACGTTTATTGTATACAAAGGTACATAGTATGTACGTAAGGTATATTAAAATGTCACTTTGACAGAGCACATATAAAATTCATTGTAAACTGGTTTGAGATTGTTAATATAAAAATCATTTACATACACTTGTCATCAACTGATTAAGTCATCACCATTTTGATCGATTTTGGCTGTTTCTCTTTTGTTTATTTAATGTTTACTATTTTTTCATAAAAGCCAAGCTTATTATATAATAGACAAAATATAAATCCACATTTCAAACACTGTGCAAAAATTAAAAAAAATCTGCAAAGCTTCAGCTAGATTTTAAAATTTTTATTTAGGTTTTTTAGAATTTTTTTGAGTACGCAGTTTGATAACACATTAAATTTCGGGGCAATAATGTGCCAGTTTTAAGTTGCTAAAGAATCGGGTTGATTTTTCATAATTTTTTTTCTTGTAGACATTTGGTAAGGGGTCGGTGTCGAAAATGCTATATTACGTTCTGCTAAGAAGGAGCATAGCAATATTTCAGCCTTTTCTGGGTTCATTAAATTTTCAATGAAGTATTAAAAAAGTCGCCTACTTTTTTCTGACTTTTTATGCTGCTACAGCTTTTTTGATGCTTTTGCGAGCGTGAGTGTTGCAAGAGATCAGCTCTTGATGATTTGGCTTTTAATGTGCAATTGCAAACATTACAATAAGCCTCGTAACCTCAAGTTTTTACACAACCAGCCTTTGACACGGGATCCTTAGTCCAAGAATCCAAAAAAAATGCGCGTACACATGGTATGCATCATATTTAAGTCATCTGTGTCCAAAGAATAAATATCTTTTGAAGCAGCTACTGCAAAACACAAAGCTTATAAAGATTTATTGACAAAATAATTCAAAATCAGTTCAAATTACAAGATTTAGTAACAGAGAAAAATTACTGGGAGGTTAAAAAACGTCATTTTTTACACAAAAAACGTCCAAACGTCAACAGGATACAAAAAATGTTTACTATTTTTTCATAAAAGCCAAGCTTATTATATAATAAACAAAATATAAATCCACATTTCAAACACTGTGCAAAAATTAAAAAAA
>NW_023459504.1:54433-55624 GCF_013731165.1 Rhagoletis pomonella | reverse complement strand
ATATATGCATTATTTCGGTTTTTTTCGTATGCATTATTTCGGTTTTTGCATATGCATTATTTCGTATGCACAGTTTCCATATGCACAATTTCAGGGTTGCGAATAGGAACAGTGTGCTTTTTAAACCGCCTTTATTTCTCCGCGAATTGATGAAGTTGTGCTTTAGTTTCGCTTTTAAATGATCGATTTTGAAGAAAAACGGTAAAAATTTAAATCAAATGAGTTTAGAAAATATGAAAGCTTTGAACTAAAATTAAAAATGTTTTTAAATCTCTTCAAACGCTTTAATTTTGATGAAGAAATTTAATTATTTTATTGAGCCTTTAAATAATTTGAAATTTTCAAATATCTGGCAACCCTATTTTTCAAAATGTTTTACCACGTACCCATAGAAATAATCGAGTAGAATACAAAAAAAAATATAAACACATCCATTGAGCATTTCGTACGTGATGTGGTTATGAAAACTTAAAGTAATTAATTTTGGTATACATATAACAGATAGGATTATCGGTTATTAAAACACACTTAGTTATAGAACGGACATAGGCGCGGATCCACAGGGGAGGTTCCACTCCTCAAAAAGTTTCGTAATACGTGAAAAAATTTAATCATTTCTTTGATTTTCCATAGGGCCTTCCCATGTTTTCCATTGTTGTTCATTCCTTAAGAAAAATTTTAAGAATTTATTTTAATTATTTCTGTTAATTTAAAAAGTACTTTGCCTGTGATGTAAATTCACTTGAAGAAATAAATAAACGAGCATTTTTTTCTTGAGAGCTGTAAACTGGTTTAAAAAGTTTTAATAGAAGAAAATTTGGGAAAATTTTCCAATAATGGACCAGGCTTTGAAAAAAAATGAGGGGGTTTAGAGCGGCTTTTTGTGATTCTAAATCTGATTCCTGAGGCTTATAGTTTTTAAGTAATTCGTTGTTAAAGTTGTAAAAAAAAAGTGCAATTTAACCTCACATTTTCCTTTGTACATCGAGTGAACTGAAATTGCGGTGCTGCCACACATCACAAAAAATGTGTAAAAAAAAAAGTACTGAAAAGGGAATCAACGAAAACGTAAATAATAAAGTAAACATGTACATATATGATATAGCTTTTTTATTGGATATTTTCACTATATATTGATAAAAAAAATTGATAAAAAAAAGGGCCGCAGGTGAAAATTTTCAAGATATATGG
>NW_023459504.1:36136-54333 GCF_013731165.1 Rhagoletis pomonella | reverse complement strand
AAAAAATCGCGCGATTTTTTTATTAAAAATTTTCAAGATATATGGAAGTATTGGATTTTTTAGAAAAAAGCGCCGCAGGCGAAAATTTGTAATAAAAAATCGCGCGATTTTTTATTAAAAATTTTCAAGATATATGGAAGTATTGGATTTTTTAACTCTTAAATATATGTGCATAAATAAGACCGTAAAACTAATATTTTCCTTTTAGCCTTCAATCCCGTAATGCATCACAAAGTATTTTTGGCTAAAAATAACTATTAACATTTTCAACGATATGGCACCTCATTCATGGCGGCCATCGCTGAACAATTGTGTGTTTACTATTCTTTGAGAATAGAAAAATATTTTAAGAACACTTTTATAAGCATTAATGGCTAAATATTTAGCAGGGTTCGGATTTGCCTCATTTTGGCCCCTCGCTCGCTCGTTAGTTTGCTCTGAGTTAGCGCAACTCACGAGGAACACGCGAGGCTGTTTGCAAATGAGCACTCGTTAGGTACGAGCGCACGCGATGAGTAGCCAGCGAGTAAGCAAACGAGGGCGGCGCAAGAGTAGAGCGGCAAGTAAACGAGGGCCTCATTAGCTCTGCCCTCACGAGAGGGGCGTTGCGAGCGAGGCACTCATTTGCAGCAGCAGACGAGCGAGGCGAGTAAACGAGCGAGGGAAATGAGGCAAGCAGATTAGACAGGCAAACGGGTTGTTTGGTCAGCAAAAATGTATGGGATAAAAATTGCATCAACTAAGAATTTAGAGCAAACGATTGTATGCACACATGTAGATATGTATATACATACATATATACACATATGTATGTATTTATTTATGTATATACATATTTTCATGCACAGAAGAATAGATGCGTGCCAGTTTTATCTACTAGGTAGGCTCATATGTGCATACATATATATTACTATGTACTTATACGCACGTATTATTCGCAAATAACAATTTGCAAAATGGTAAAATTTGCCGTATAAACGCTGAGTTAACTTTTTATTTGCAAATAACTAAATCACGCAAATAAGTATTGATTAGTGCTACTATTTGCAAATAAGCCCAAGACGCCGCCATTCTTAGGTTTATTTTCTTTTTCGATTGTCATCTTATTGCCTTTTTATAATCAAGACGTTGCCATTTTTAACTTTATTTTCTTTTTCGATTGTCATATTATTGGCTTTTTATAATCAGGCAATATTAAAAAAGAATTTTAAACCATCGAATAAACAGTGAGTTAGGTATTTGCAAATTATTTTTATTTGCAAATAGCTTACGTATAAACGTAGTATATGTAGGTATAGTTTTTTTAATTTTCAATAGCTTATAAAATTTCAACTTATACACTTAGGTCTTTTTTTATGTGGTTCTTTTTTATGCGGATTTGAATTTATGAGGTTTTTCAAACATTTTTTTCGCTGTATCGATTTTGCTTCTTTGAGAGTTTTTATTACTTTTTTGCAATCAATTTTTCTTACATAATTCATGTATTTTTTATGATATTTTTTGTTTTGGTTAAAATACAGAAGTGAAGAAATAAATTGTTTTTTTTTTTTTTTTGAAGTATCTGAATTTATGCGGGTTTTGAAAATGCTGGAACGCATCTCCTGTTCTTGTATGAAATTAAAGAACTTTTTTATGCGGCTTTCTGAGGAACGCATCTACCGCATAAAAAAGACCTAAGTGTACATGAGAGACAGACCATACAAGTCCAAGCAAGTTTCATACTTTGTAAAAAAATTTGAAAATTTCAACAAAGTTTTAAACTTTTTAATCACATTTATATGTAGAGCAATGCTTGGTGTGTAGTTTTATAGCATAAATATATCATTCTCACTCGAAAAATATCATAATTGTGTTTTTTTAATAATTTTGGAAACATTTCAAGTAGAATGTTCATATTTTTCCATTTTGGTGCCTATGTCTGCATACATACTAGGTAGCATCCATGGGCGGAGGGTAGGGAAAATCCGGGAAACGCAAACGAGCGAGCATATAAAGCGGGTAAACCAGACGGGGGCGATGTGAAGTAGGTAAAAGCTGAGTGGACAAAGGGGAAAAAACGAGACATCAAAAAAAAAAAGGCAAACAATTTACTCAGGCAGGCAAACGAAGTAACGTAATGGTAAGTACATATATACGGTGGACGGCTGTTTTGAAATTCAACGCCAACGCAACGCCAAAGTTGTATGTGAACCGGCCTCTATTCTTTGTTTACGCAAATACATATCCATACATACATAAATACATACATACATATGTACATATGTCCTTGAACAACAGGCCACAAATAAATTTTTTCTCCAAGGATTATATTTCATTCAGGTATACAGCATAACTGCTACAAGTAGCAAACTATTTTGGGGTGCTAACAAGTGCTTACTTGTTTTTTGTTTCTGCGGCACAAACGATTATCTATACTATCTTCGTTACTTACTTTTCTCTGTAAAGACAAAATACATGCATATGTACATACATACATAAATACATACATACATATATAAATATGCATGTTATGTATGTATATAACTCTAAAAAATATCTCATTCCATAATCTGTGCTTACGTATGTAATAAATTTTATTTGTTGTTTTAAAAGCTGCCCTAATATCCAGCCCTAACCGCCAAAATAACGTAAGCGACATTTTTTTCAAAATTTTCTTTTTGATGCAGAAATATTCCTAGAGCATCTAGGTACATTTCTGCATCAAAAATAAAATTTTGAAAAAAAATGTCGCTTACGTTATTTTGGCGGTTAGGGCTCGATATAATATTCACATATTTATATGCATATGTACATATGTACATACAATTATTAACATACTTTCGTACATAATCTATTGACATACATTCCCACATTTTTATGCACAAAAATGCATGTGTTGTATAGTGCACTCGGAGCGCTCGCTCCTCGCTCACTCGTCTTACCTAGCAGAGCGAGTATGCAGACAGATACTCGCCTCGTACTGCGAGCGAGGCAACACACAACAGCCTCGCTCGTTTAATAGGAGCGCGAGGAAACAAGCAGCGCTCGCTCGTTTGGCGAGCGAGGCAAACTTCTCGTGCCTCGCCTCATTGCTGCTACGAGTACGAGCTGCGAGCGCCTCGTTGTCTGCGAGGCATTGAGTAGGAGTTTGCTCGCTCGCTCGCTCGAACTCCGAGTTTTTGCCCACCCTGATATTTAGTGAAAAAAGATGTGCATTCATTTGTTTATGAAGAAAAGATGGTGTATTAATAAAAAGAAAAGTGATTAGTGCAGTGTTTATAAAAAAATAATTGTGAAGCAGTGGGGAAATTTTAACAACGAATAACTTAAAAACTATTAGCATTTGTACACAAAATGTTGATGATATCGGTCAATGAGCACCTCCTCAACACCCCCCTGCGAATTTCATTAAAAAATTCGTAATACTTTGGGTGATATAGGAAATGGTCCATTAAAGGAAATCTCAGCCGAAAATTTCTTTTCCATTTCTTGGAACGCCATTTTATATGAACTAGAGTGCCAGTTACTGTCGAAATTCGACAGTTTTTCTAGTTTTTAGGAGCCTTGGTGAGGTTTTCTAACTTAACACGTAGCAAAACTTATACGGTACAAATTAACGTACCGGAACATCTTCTGTTTTGGAACTAAAACATAACTATTTTTTTTTTTATCTTAGAAGGTGTTTGGAGGACTTCGGCAGGACTTGGAATTGACCCCAGTTCCATGAATTCGATGGATTTTAAAAACACTGAAGTTCGATGAATTTCAAAAACACTAAAATCCGATAACTCAACAAAATTCGTTAACTCGACCAATTTCGATAACTGTGAAATTCGACGGCTCGATAAATTTCGATAGCTCAAAAATGAAAATTCTTTGGATACCTTTATAAATTTTTACTTTTGACATCACCACATTTTTCGAAAACTATCTAAACATTTTGATAACTTGTTACACTCTGTTAAGACGATTATATAACCTTGAAATTTCGATAAATCGATATATTTTGAAAATTCCATAAACGCTTCGTTGAACCAACCAATTTCAGTAGATCAATAATTATCGATAACTCTGTAAGTTGAAAGAACTCCATGCATTACGACACCTCGATAAATTTCGTTAAGTCTATAAATAATGATAATTCAATAAATATCGATAACTTGATACATTTCTTTAACTTGACAAATTTCGTTAATCCCACACGTTTTTATAGCTCGATAACTATCTGTAAATTTGGAGAACTAAGTTTCTGTGTCCATAAATTTCGGCAACTCAGTAAACATTGATCAGTTGGAATAATTCGATACGTTGCGATAACTTAATAAGCATGGGTAAATTTCGATAATTATAAACTTCGATGATTAGATAAATTTCGGTAACTTTTATGGCTGATTTTATTTCGATTCCTATCGGAGAATTTCACTTCAGTTACCCTAATTCCCATGTATTTGTCTTTATCTCCATTTTCGCCTTTATCTTCACTTTTGCCTTCTTTTTTTGTCTTCATCGTTGCCACTTGTTTCCTCATCTTCATATTTAACTTTATTTCAAAGTTTGATTTCATTTCCAAGCAAAACAAAATGCGAAACAGCTTAAATTGAACAGGCTGCAAAAACAACCATACACAAATATGAAAATTTTTAAACGACGATTTTCAACCAATTTCGAAACTATAAAACTCCTCATCTACAGAAAATTACCTTTCCAACGGTATTTTTGGTTTTGAAATCGGCAAATTTACCGTGGTCTTCATCTTTGTTTTTATCTTTCATATCTCTGCTTTTATCCTTTTCTTTATCTATTCACGTAGATGAGGTGAGGTGTGATGACGTGATAAGATGTGACGTTATTTTTATGTGATGTGATAGGATGTCATGTCATGTGCTGTCATATCCTGTGATGTCATGTCATATGATGTCATACCATATGATGTCATATCATGTGATGCCACGTCATGTAATGCCATGTCATATCATGTGATGTCACGTCATGTGATGTCATGCCATATAATGTGTTGTCTTATTATATGATGTTATGTCACGTGATATCGTGTGATGTGATATCATATTATGTGATGTAACATCATGTGATGTCTCATCACATCATGTGATATAATGTGATGTGATGTCATTTAATGTGATCACCTTCCATGTTCTGATTATTATATCGATATTTATATAGAAAAATATAACGATTGCAAAATCGATTAATTCATCGATAAATATAACAATCATATTATTATACATATCGGCAACAATATCAGTTACTAAATCGATAACAAAATCAATTATTTAATCGATTATTATACCGATAACAATATCCATTAATGTATCGATAACAATATTGATTATTATGTCTATTACAATTGCGGTTATTTAATAAATAACAGTATCGATAACAATATCGATTATTTTATCGATAACATTCAACTTTTTTTTTCGTGCAACCCTGCGTTGAGTTGAACGCAATTGTTGAACGCAAAGTTGAATAATGCAAACACTGCTTAAAGGAATCTGTTAAATGAGCTTTGCGTGTAAGCGGTTACCCAACGCACAGCATTACATATGTAGAAGCCTGTTGATTTTTTATTTCTACGTAAAAATTACATTCTATTCAGAGTAGTGCAAAGTATGCATAACTTCTCTTCTTTCCGTCGAATCAAAACTTTGCTTGGGCTGCCACCAATCAATTTCAGTGTCCAAAACGAATGCTTATTTACATATAGCTTATTTACTTCAATAGTGCCATAACTTAAAAAAGCAAAACTCGAGAAAAAACGGCTTTAGAGTTTTGAATTAACATATACATACTCCCATAGTAAAAATTAATACATATTTTGTTCTAGTGAAACACTGGTAATCGATAGAGCTATGAAATTTTTACACAACATAGAAGTAGAGATATTTTCTACATACTCAACTCAAAATTTTTATTTTTTGGAATATGACACTATTGAAGTAAAAGAGCGGTATGTACCTATGACCAAATCTGAGTGCATGATGATTTTTATTAAATATTTGGAATATTTTTCAGGATAAAATTTGTTTGTTATTTATTTATAAAAATATGGTTCAAGCTTTAGCTCGACTTACTGTCAAACTTTATACAGAGTTTTGAAAAATTCAGCAAGTTTAAAGCGGCAAAAAAGTAATTTTTAGTTTTTTTTCTGACGGCTTTTGCGTTTTTTTTTTCATATAACATTTGCAATGTATAAAAACTATCGTTGATTTTTATTTTTTATTTTTTGAAAACTCTCTTACGCATTTAATTCTACAAGAAATTTGCGTTTATATGATAAAAAGTGAAAAAAGCCGTCAACAAAAAAAAACGCGTAGGAGAAAAAGTAAACTTAGTTTTTATTTTCAACACACCGGCCGAAAAGCTCCAAATACAAGTACAAAAATAAACAAAAACAAATTAAAAATCAACGCGATTTCTTAGCTACGTAAAACTTACAGCCGTTTTATTAGAATTTTAAGGAACTGCATACCCAAAATTTTTATAAAAATCCAAATTAAAAATTTTTCTAAACTCTGTATAAAGAAAAAAATCACTTGAAAGGATTGCAAAAATCAAGTTTATGTTTACCTATTAACACAACCATTAAATAAGGTACATCATTATGAAAGTTCCTCCCCCCAAAATTTCACTATGGATGGTATTACTAACTACTAAAACAGACTATCGTGCTCCTAAAGGCGAAGGCAACCCTAACAAAAGGAGAACGAAAGGGCTACAGAGAAAATTTAGCGTCAATGTGTGGATAGGAAAAATTTCCAATTACATTATTGGGCCATTCTTCTTGCCTGAGTGCTTGAACACGTACATTTTTTACGGAACAATTTACTCGAGTTAATGGAAGGCGTGCCTCTTGCCGTAAGGCAAACACCCCTATTGCGAGTGTCGACTAGAAGTAGATAAACGACTACTAAGCAATTATCGATTATCGGTCCTATGGTGTCGATTAGTCAGTCGCTCAATTAGCGACTGTGAATAGTTTTCAATCGGTTATCCTTCTACTGCTGTTTCTGAGTCGGTAGAGTTTGCGTGAATAAAATTGTGGTGATATAAATAAATAAATAATGGATAAAAAGTAAGTTATTTGGATAGAAAGCTGTAAAAAAATTTAGTATACATGTGTGTGAATTGCAGATCAAAAGTGGTTAGCAATAAAAAGCTACTTGGGCGGGTGGTCCAGCTTATGCAGGGCTATCAAGACTTGGATTTGCGGCAAGACTCGGGCAAAACCCAGATGGGAAGCCATAGCAGCAGAACCAACATCAAGATTTACAAAAAACTCCATAATTTATTAATGTGCTCGCAAATTTGAAATCTTTATTTTAAATTAAAGTTTACTCCTTTCACTACACGTATTTTTACAATCGGGTCACGCGTTTCGACACAACAGCCCAAAATCATTATACAAATAACTAAACCGTAACGAATTTCTTAAACTAGTTGCGTTCTAGATGCTTCACGATTTGCAGGTATTTACAGGAAGCTGTTCCAGGTGGCCACCTTCCAAAAAGTTTATTAATGGCGAAAACAGCTTTTCCTGCAAATCCTGTAAAACCTGCAAATCGTGGAGCATCCGGAACGCAACTACTATTCACGAAATTCACATATGTATGTACATACACTTCATCTTCCAACTACAAGGGATTCGACGAATCTCGCAATTTCCTCCTTGCTTTACCTAACTCTACTATACGGTGACCATATTAACCAACGTAAAATAAAGGAAATTTTATTCAAAATGATTTGGGAATACGTACATACAATTTGTATGATAAAAGTACCTTATCCAAATAGTAATTTAAATCAAATATTTGCCAGTTAATTATATTATTTAATTGTACAAGTTCCCCTGCTGTAGCGAAAAATTGAGCCAAATCCTTGTCAAGCACTTCGCCATCCTTTGCTACCAAAATGCGTTTACCATAATTCATACTGCACGACGAAGCCAGCACACAGTGCTTCAAAATTGGAATTTAATGTTGATAATCAACCAATTTTTATTAAAAACAAAAAAAAAATATTTTGATGAAAATTTTTTTATAACATTTCAATTTTGTTTGTGTATTTTTTTGTTTTGGGATAACCATACAATTGTTTTCAAATAGTTTTTGGTATGTAACATTTATTAACTGGAACAGGAGAATACATGTTCTTAAAAATTGCTACCTTTTCTGCACTTTGCACTGAAAAATTTAATATAATCAAATAAAAATTCAGAAATCAGGCTCAACTGGTCTCTTGCAAATATTGTAAAATAAAAATTAAACAAATTAAGTGAAAAATGAAGGCTCCAGTGAGTTACGAACACTAAATGCCAGTTTTGAACCACTGTGCAGCAGGGGGTTTATTGTTCTCTTTCAGTGGAACTGGAAACTCAGCGTGCAACACGATCCTGGGCACAACTTTCCCTGTGCTTTATAGATTGTACAAAGATTGCCGATTAAATAGAAACCCTTAAGTGGGGTGCGAAACAAACTCGCGAAGGTTTTTTTTAATATATATCATAAGGGAAATTTTTATTTTTCATATTCTGCGTTAAAAAATGTACCTCTGTAAAATGCAGAGCCAATTTAAAGGACAGTTTAAGAAATAAAGCACAAAAGGCGTCCTTTATTTTGAAAAAAATTAGAAAGGGCAGGGGGTTAAAATAAAGGACTGTCCTTTAAAATAAAGGACGGATGGTCACCGTACTCTACTAATCTAATAGCTTTCACATCATCTTCCTTATCACTGAACCATATCTCAACAGTATCCATTTGTTAAATTTTTTAATAAAAGCAATTATTTCAAAAATGATGTAAATGAAACAATAAAGAAACAAATGTAAACAGACAAACAGATGTTTACAATTCAGTCAACCATTCACAATAGTTCACATTTTTATAGATCAAGTTGCACAATAGCAAAATAAAAGATAATCGACTCAATCGACAAATTTCTATTCTACTGCCAGTCGACCCTCGCAATAGGGGTGAAAATGATGGCTGCCCAGCTTATTCATGAGAAGTGTTCGCCCATGGATCGACGACAGTTATCCCCATAAATTTATTGGAAAGGCGGACCAATACCATGGCCGGCGAGAATCCCTAAATTAACGCCGGTTGATTTTCACGTGTTGAGTCAAATGAAGCGCCTCGTATACAATGAGATGACTCCGATCTATAATGTGGATGTGTTAAAGCAAAATCACAGCGCATGGCAGTGCGCGCGAGTGACGATAGCAGCCACAGTAGCATGCTGAAATGACTCGCTTATATACAGGGTGTCCCAGAAGTAACCTGCCAAACTTGAGGAGAAGGCGGGTGGGGTGGTGAGCTCCCTGATAAGCAAAAATTTTTCAGGTAAAAGTGTCACCGTTTTTGAAATATTAAAATTTTTTTGAATTAAAGAAAATTCGTGCCTTTTCATGTATTTTCTTTAACTGCATCTACAAACAAGGCTATACTTAATAAATTTTTTATGTAAAATACTTCCAGATAGTTCCTTCTCCATATTCAAATGCAATGTAGTAAAAATATATTAAGGAACCATTATAAAATTAGGACTATTTTGGGATTTTAAACTTTTTGATATTTTGTTCCCCAACTTTGACTATCTCTGGTGAAAAAAGGTGTACTGAGATATAACTTTACATTACATAGAAAAATGCTCTTTTAATAAATATTTCAGAAATGTGCAACTCTTACTATTTCGAATAGAAAAAAAACAGTTATAGCCGCTTTTGTGGGTAAAGGACTGAGACAAGCTAGAATGTATTTAATAGATTTAAATTTAAGTTGGTCTTGTTACCGACCAATGACATGCTAAAATAGTACAAAGGTACTTTATTACTTGCTCCTGACATTATTTTGTGTTACTTACCGGAAATAATGAAAGTGGATTTTGTGAAATTGGACCCTTCGAACATTGTGTTATTAATACTATGACAGAGAACACGCAGTATACGTCGCATGAATATGCGGATATTCACCTAATTTACGGTGAAGCTTGCTGTAATGCCAGAGCTGCTCAAAGACTCTATGCAGAGCGATACCCAAATCGTCGGCATCCGGGTCGTGAAGTATTCCCCCGCACCTATAGAGAAATTTCGGAAGGTAAGTAATTTTTACACCTTTCTTGTTTGAAGCCATTCTTCTTTTAACTATCATTTTTAACTTTTTTAAGGTCGCATATCTGGAAGGCGGAGCGGCGAGACAGGACGTCCTGCAACGGTAGATGTTGAAGTTGTGTTAGAGGAAGTGGAACTAGGTCCATCGACTTCAGTGAGAATGATGGAAAGACGGACTGGAATACCAAAAACTACAGTTCACAAAGCTTTAAAATAACATCCCTACCACATTCAACGTGTTCAGGCTCTACAAGAAAGAGATTACCTGTCGAAGGTTAGATTTTGCCGTGAAATGTTGCGAATGCATGATTCAGACCCCAACTTTTTTAATAAAATAATTTGGAGCTATGAATCATCATGCAAACGTGATGGTTATTTTAATTTACATAACCTTCACAGTTGGCAGATAGACAATCCTCACGAAATGAGATAAGATCGTTCGCAGTACCAGCACAAAATAAATTTATGGTGCGGTATTTTTAATTGTCAGATATTGGGACCTGTGGAACTGCCGCCAACGCTCAACTCCCACAGTTATTTAAAGTTCCTTCAGGAACGGTTTCCAACTCTTTTAGAAGATGTACCCTTAAACCTGCGGCGAAGACTATGGCAGCAAAATGGCGGATTCCCTGCTCACTACGGGCGTGAAGTAAGAGCTCATTTAGGCGAAACTTATCCTCGCCGATGGATTGGACGATACGGGCCAATCACGTAGCCCGCTCGATCGCCAGACCTGAATCCATTCGACTTTTTCTACTGGGGCTGTCTTAAGGACAAAATTTATTCAAAAATAATTCAAAACGAAGAGCATTTTCGGGAACAAATAAATGGAGCTGCTGCTGAGATAGCCCAATTGAGTTTAGGATCTCTAAAAGAGTATTTTTTTAAAAGGTGCCGAGCTTGTATTAGAGTAGAAGGTCGCCAATTTGAGCATATTTTATCAATAAATGAATACATTTTTCTTCAAACAACTCATGTATATTCTATTTCACGTGAACCCATCCTTCACAAAAATATTGATAGATATAGCCCTTGTTACTGACTCTAGTCCGAATCCCGTTAAGTAACACAAAATAGTGTCAGGAGCAAGTAATAATGTACCTTTGCACTATTTAGCATGTCATTGGCCAGTAATAAGAGCAACTTAAATTTAAATCTATTAAATACATTCTAGCGTGTCTCAGTCCTTTACCCACAAAAGCGGCTATAACTTTTTTTTTCTATTCGAAATAGTAAGAGTGGCACATTTCTGAAATATCTATTAAATGAGCAATTTTTTTATGTAATGTAAATATATAGCTCAGTACATTTTTTTCACCAGAGATAGTCAAAGTTGGGGAACAAAATATCAGAAAGTTAAAAATCCCAAAATAGTCCTAATTTTATAATGGTTCCTTAATATATTTTTACTACACGGCATTTGAATATGGAGAAGCAACTATCTGGAAGTATTTTACATGAAAAATTTACAAAGTATAGCCTTGTTTGTAGATGCAGTTAAAGAAAATACATGAAAAGGCACGATTTTTCTTTAATTCAAATAAATTTTAATATTTCAAAAACGGTGACACTTTTACCGGAAAAATTTTTGCTTATCAGGGAGCTCACCACCCCACCTGCCTTCACCTCAAGTTTGGCAGGTTACTTCTGGGACACCCTGTATACACGAGATTTGGAAGTTTTTATCCACACGTCCAATCGACATGTTTGATATATCGTTGGAAAGGTCTTGAGGAGTGTGTCCAGAAAATGTATTCAATCTTCATAAACAATTAACCGGATTCTTAAAAATTAGGCTAAAGTGTTGGGAAACAAAAAACGTTTTTTTGGTTTTGCCGGTTTAAGGGGAAATGTGGGTACACCCAACATATTAAGTGTTATTCTATAGGCCAATACCTTTAAAACGATACCTTAAATATTAAGTTCCGGCTACTAGTTGGAAAGATATAGAAGTAAATGTGTTTTGGTTCGTGTCTCCACTACGAGATGTATGTGGCGTCTGTACGTACCTTTATTTAATTTTTTTCAAACTTTCAGGAATTATAGTACAACAAGAACTAAGAACGTTTTGTTCCAGGATGTTTTGATTCCTATGCCTTTGTAGGCGTGGCTGCTGCCTGAAATTCGAAAAAAGGCAATTTTTCAAACTACCACTGAGGCCGCACTACTCAGTCCATGTCATTGATGCGGACATCAGTAGAAGGGTCTTCAAACAAGCTATCTAACGCTATCTTTTGTGTTTATGAGATTTAAATATGTCATAACGTTATCGCCTGAAAACTAAAAATCGGGCTGCTGAAAATATAGATTTCGGGCATTTTCTCAAAAACTGGTCGGTCGATTTTATTCTAAGTTTCCGCAAGTCTAGCCCAAAACCTTAGCGTTTATTTGGTATATAGCTTATATCTGGGAAAACTCTTGTTGTGGAGATATGGCAATTCAAATTGAAAAAAGTCGCCCCAAATAGCGACCAATGGTTTAAAATTAACATATTCGTCTAATTTGGTTACTTTAAGATATAAATCATACCCAGTTCCCCGAAAAATTTCCCATTCCCCGATTGCCACTTAAACCGAAATTCTCTGCAAATCGGGAGATTTCCCGCGAGTTGACAAGTTGAAGGATGCAGCTGTGCTAATCAATTCGTACATGTCTTGGAAACCACAATTTGTGTGTATTTTAGAGTTTTTTTCCAGTCACATGCCGAAATTGTAATATTTTTCACCATTTTAATTGTAGGTATGTACACAGTATTTAACTATGCTACATGGGTTTATCACCCGCACTTAACCTACCAGGGAAGACGCGTACTATATTACCTATAGTTGTACATAAATATGTATGTATGAACGCATTTAGTTCACCCAATCTGCCGCTACTACTTACATAAAATGTATAAATTGCCACTGAGCAAAACTACTTGAGAAAAAAGCATTAGTTTAATAGCACGAGTGCAACACCGCACACGTGATAGAAGTAAAAATTCTTAAAAAAGCGCCCCACACCCAGTAGAAATCTTAACAAAAATAAACTACGAGACAATCAGACGAATACAGTGATTTATTAGGGGTATTCTCGAAGTCTTGCACGATGCACGGATTGCACGAAATGCAAAAATACTATTCCAAATTTCGAAGAGTACGAGAACACCCCATTGCAAAGTGGTAGCATGCATGGGGAGCAAGCAGCGAAATTATGTATCAAATACAATAACAAGAGACAGCAAAAAAAAATTAAGTGAGCGAGATGAGAGGAATGAGAGAAATATGTAGCAATTCCAACAACAAAACAACTAGCACAGGGTCGCTATTATCTTGCTATGCTATTTTGCAAAATATATACATGGGTTTCGACGTTGCATATTTTGCAGCGATAGGAAATGTTGTTTCCCATGAATTTTCTTGTTGTGTGTTTGCAATTTATGCAATCCGTGCAATCCGTGCTACGTGCAATGGCTTTGCAAGATTTGGAGAATACCCCTATTGTATCCAAAGTGGGTACCAAGTTGATACGTTTTTATCATTTCTCATATTTTTTTTTTATTTTTTCGAATACTAAGGATGATCATTCTTTTTCGCTTTATTCCGCATTCGAAAAATTATATGTTTCAATGGACACATCGATTTGAATACATAATTTAGATTTAGATAATATTTTTAGCAATTTATTTAAGAAAAAAATAACATTTAGATCATTGAGGTAAAATTTTCGAGTCACGAATGCTGAACTAGAAACACAAAATTTATGATATCAAATTCGTGACGAAAATTATACGCATTTTTTAACTGCCTTTGAAACGTACGGAAAATCTTTTTTTATTTATTCGGAACGTTGTGAAAATCCTTCTACTGCTAGAAACACAAAACAAAAAACAGAACTTTTGCAACGATTCGTATGAATAAAAAAGATTTTGCCTACGTTTCCAAGGCAGTTAAATAAAATTATAGTTAAAAAAACTTAAACCTCCCTATTATAATTGCCATTCGTATTGTCATCAGGTATGTAACTTGAGAATAGAAATCGCTGCATCTTTTAGGCGCATCAATATTACATAGTTACATCCCGAGCTAATAAAAGGAAGGTAAGAAGGTAAAAATGCGTATAATTTTCGTCACGAAATTGATATCATAAATTTTGTGTTTCTAGTTCAGCTTTCGTCACTCGAAAATTTTACCTCAAAGAGGTGTTTTATTTGATATACTTGACGCGGCTGAATAAATGATGCAGCGCCTTAGAACAAGCGTCGTGAAAAGTGATTTAGGGAAATTAATATGAATTTGTACCAGGATTAGGGACGGTCATGTCGACAACGATTTGTAATGAATAAATAGTTTAAATTCTTAAGTTTTTTCTAATAAAAATCAACAAAAAAGAACTACCCCCATAACACCAGAAAACATTTCATTTGATTGTAGTTGCGCTGGCATATGAAAAAGAGGAAAAAAAAGCATCAACAGTTTACGTGGTGAGATTTGCTCAGTGAGTAGACCACTGGCTAAATCAGTGATTCACAAGTGGTCCAGGTGGACCCCCAGGGGTCCACGGTGAAGTGAAAAAAATATGGGGGTCCACGGGGACGTGAAAAAAATATGGGGGTCCATGAGTTGTAAATGGGGGCCCACGAAATTTTATCTGATTTCGATGTAAAGAACCAAAATGGTTGCTTGATAGCCTCTTTATTTAACTTTAATTGGTTTGAGTGGTGTACAGTGCTCTTGACGCACTGCTGCACTTACCGTCACCTTGTGTTTTCATACGTGGGGAAGCCTTAAAGGCCACCTGCATACTAAAAAGAACCGGATGCTGGTATGACAATGAGTGGGGCGCGGCGAAAATTGCTGGCAGCAGAGATTTAAGCACTTGTGTCTCTTCAATGCTACAGGATAGTACGCCACTATTATCCTTTTGAAGAGATTCTATAATGTTGAGTTCACTGAGACTGAATGCTGGTTTGATTCCATCGCTGAGACCAGACTCACACATTGTCCAATCTTCACTGATGGCTCCAAAACTGACTCTGGGTCATGATCTGAGGTCTTTTTCGAAGTTAATGGAGATAACCTTCACTTTTCTGTAGGGGAATATGCTTCGGTCTTCCAGGCTGAGGTAATTGCAATACTCAAAGCCATGGACTACGTGGTGGAACATAGGTGGAGAGGAAGGAGTTTACGTGATTGCAGTGACAACCAAGCTGCACTTAAGGCATTGGACAGCCCTCTATTTAAGTATTTCCAAACTAGTTCGGCAATGCAAGTCTCGACTAAAATATGATGGTGAACATAACGACGTTGTTTTACTCTGGGTGCCAGGTCACTCAGGAGTACCTGATTATGAGACATCTGATCATTTGGCCAGAGTTGGCTCAGACCAGGCACTCCTCTGTCCGCAACCAGTTTTAGCACTCCCACCTTCGGCAATCGAAGCCACCATCAGAAACTGGGTGAATACTCCGCTCATCAAAGACTGAGAGGCATTGAGGGGATGCAGGTGGGCAAAACTCATGTTGCCTTCAATCTCACAAGGTCTATCTATTTTTTTGCTCTCACTGAGCAGACGACACTGCAGAAAACTTGCTGGACTGCTGACTGGTCACTTCACGTGGCACAAACACCTGACTGTGATAGGCGTAAATGATAAGTCTATTTGCCCATCTTGCCTTGAAGAAGATGAGACGATGGAACACTTTTTGTGCTTCTTGCTTGCTTGGTTATTTGTCATCGATTTTTTTACAATCATTCTTTTCTCTATTGTCAATTTCTGAATTAAAAGTTTGGCGTAAAAAGCTTAGCCGTTTTGATGTTTTAAGTTTTGTGTTTTAAAAATGTGATAAATATTTTTCGCCTCACTTTAAAACTCGGAGCGATAAAAATAAAAATGATGCCATTAATACAAATAAACTATTTTACATATACTCCACGCGCAAAGTCATGAGTGAGCCGAACATTTGATGAGTTTATGGTGAAGATAATGTAAATAACGCTAGCGCCCGCAGTGCTCTTAAAAAATATAACTCCTCCGAGCGAGAGAGTATTTTGATGTATTTACGAGCTCTATTTTTTAAAACCTACAAGTGTGTAATCACATTATTTTTATAAATAGAACACAAGAAAATATTTTTTAGTTTTTGAATTCACCCGCGATGCAAATTCACATTGTTAGATCTAATTTTCACATTTCATTTTTTACGAGCTTTGGGAATATTTAGAAATGTATCAGCAGGGAGTCCACCGAAACCTGTAAATTTTTGAAAGGGGTCTACGAGAAAAAAAGTTTGGGAACCTCTGGGCTAAACGCACTGAATTTCGCATCAAACTCAACAGGAGAGATTTATCTCGACTAAATGCCGTTTACACAGGGTACTGGGCCATGGGAATCCACGCTGCAAGACTAAGACTGAAACACAAAATCTCTTGTCGCAGCCCAGTGCTATGTATTTAGGACGAGAATCAGGCTTCTAGACAAATACTGATACTGCGGTTTAACAGAATAAGTGATATTAACTCATTGTAACTACTTAAGTTCTTGAACTCCACATGCTGCAATTTAGAGAAATAACCGACTTCTGCTGGTTTTTTCGTGTTTTCTTTTCAGGTTAAATAGCGAGTAGTGGTTTTAAAACGGCATGTATAATACGGTTGCCAGACCTAAAATGCCGAAAGAGGTACAGATAAGAACAAATTGGGGACGTGTGGTACAACCGAGACAGAAAAAAGGGGTATTTTTCGGGGGACAAATAAAAGTAAATGTATTCAACAAAAAATTAATTTATTCGCTTATGGAACAACAAAACAGTTCATAAATAACTGGCTAAACAGAATGTAGTACCACAGCCACAACCTTTTCCGCTAGCTACATCAGCTACATCGGAAATAATACACCATAACCACGGCTACATATTGTGGGCAGTTTAGAGCATTTAGAAAATTTTAACTTTTAACTTGCTACATACCACAGCCCCACCTGGTTAGGCAGTAAAAATTCAATGTCATTTGAACAAAACCAAGTAACACTGGCGATCAAAACTGAGAGCAGGGTGATTTTATTTTAAATATTTACAATGTTTTTCAAGTTAATTTTTTTGTTATTTTTTATAAAACTATTTCTCATGCTTAATCCAAAAAAAAATAATTCAAACTTGCAAACTTAATACAAACTGGAAAAAAATAAAAAAACTTCATTAAAAATTTTGAGCTTTTAAATGTGAATTCTTGGATATGCATGGCCCATGAAAATTTAGTAAAAAAGTGCAAGTTTTTAAAAGGTTTTCGTAGCAATGGGGAATAAAAAGTCAAAATGGGGTATGTCCCCCCAATGGGGTACCTCTGACAACCCTAATGCATAAGTGTTAATTAGAGCTGTGAAACTCGCCACTTAAACCAACCAACTAACCAGACCACTGGCTTTGTAATCCGAGGTCGCTGGTTCATATCCCAGTTACCGCAGCTAAAGAAGTCTGATGAGGAGATGTGATGATCTCCGAAATAGCAGCTATAACTTCTACATTAGTAAATTATTGTTACATTTCCACAACATTTTTTATATAAAACGGCCTCAAGCTCAATAAAACTGTTAATATAATTGTAAAAAAGGCCATAAATAACAAAAAAATAAAAATAAAAAGCAAAGTTTAAAAAATAACTTACAAAATCGGACCTTTGAACTAATAGTTAAAAAGTGGACGAACGTAAAAAAACATATTATTTTTTTTTTTAAAAAGCTAGTTGCGCTTCCCACGTTGGTCATTTCATAGATAAAATGTTTTAAGGGTTAATAACCAGAATTGTATGTGCCATCCTATGATATTTACTATGATACAAATAGGAAATTTAAGCCCCGTGGTTTATCAGCAGTATCTACGAGTACATGTTGCCATATCACGTAAGAAAATTTACCTTACCACCTCTTCAAGTGAAGGGGGTCTGCGATTGAAATTTAACAAAAACTTAATGATTTTATTTCTATACATACAATGTACATTGTGTGTAAGTTTGTACTACTTATGAATGTTGAATGCAAGAATGATATAATACAAGATTGCGCCGATCAGAGGATTTTTGAGAATAACTTTTGTGTGACGTCACACTGGTGCAAT
>NW_023459504.1:11918-31136 GCF_013731165.1 Rhagoletis pomonella | reverse complement strand
ACTATAAATATTTATTAATTATAATTCCATTCAATAAAAGAACTACAATAATTTGAATTAATTAATTGCCTTTATTTTTAGCATTCAAAAACAGTAGATAAAGCAGTGTAGAAAAACGCTTTTTTAACGTAAATTAATCGTTTACGAGACTCGTTTGCAATTAAAAAACGGACGTAAAAAATATTCGCATACGAATGCTTTTTCGATCCGTTTACGACTGTTCGTAGACGATGCACAATTTAAAGCGAAAAAGTGCTCGAAAAAGAGTCGTAAACGGCTATCATAAACGATTTTTAATCCGGTTTTTCTTCGAGAAAATATCCAATTACGAGCTTGTTTACGACGATTTTGCTGGCTGGGCTGTTGCTGGATGACTTACACACAGCGAAACTCCTCGACAATGCCTCTGCTGCAGATCTTGAGATAGTTAATAATAGTATGCCGACGAGGTATTCCAATAATTCTAACCCTGGTCTGCTAGACCTTTTTCTTACCTTCAATTTGGCCTATATTTTGAAATTTGACCAAATGACGTTTATCTCCGATCATGATTTAATTTTCTGTTCGGTAGATTTGGATTTAAGTCATCCACCAGTTAATGTATCTTTAATGTATCGTGATCTAAACTCTTTAAATACCAGTGCTTTGTTTTATAATTGGAATGATGTGCGATGTCTTCAGACAGTTGATGGTAAACTGGACTTTTTAAATAATAATTTGATTTCGTTGTTTTATCTTCATGTCTCTCTACGTATTATTCGTGCTGTAAATTCATCTTGCCCATGGTATACTAAGGAGGTCCGCTCTGCAATACGAAACAAACTGCCTGCTAAATGGAGACGAAATAATACTGACTTGTATTGGTGCCAATACAAAGTAGCCCGGAGTAGTGTTTATGCTACTGATATCATAAGAAAGGCGAAGCGTTTGTACTTCAACACTAAATTAAATCCGTTGCTTCCATCCAAAGATCTATGTTGCAACATCAAAAAACGTAATGTACATGGGAAAGTGAAATCAAACTGTATTATTGATCCTGATATAATAAACGATTTCTTTGTTAATGCCAGTAATGCTTTTGACCCCCTCCGTTAACGGATGCTACTCGGAATCAATCTTGTTTCGAAAAAGAGTTCCAGTTTGAAGGAGTAAGTGAAATAGAAGTGCTGAAATCTATTACGAAAATAAAGTCAAACGCCATAGGAGAAGATAGATTCTCGTTAAAATTCATAAAAATTACCTTACCATATATTATAAGCACTCTTACCCACATCATAAACTTTTGTTTTACAAGTGCTCCGTTTCCTTCTGCGTGGAAAAGAGCGATTATTCTACCTGTAGCTTAAAAAGCAATTGCAATAGATCCATGCGATTATAGACCAATAAGTATCTTGCCTTCAGAAAAATGAATTCCTATCACCCTGGCAGTCAGAAATCCCAACACAGTTGCTGCACAGCTATGCTAAAAGTACTTGATGATATTAGAACACAGGTTGACCAAGGAAACTTAACTCTTCTTTGCCTTTTAGATTTTTTCAAGGCTTTGGACATGGTAAATCATGACCTTCTGTGTGAAAAACATAGACAACTTTATGGCTTTGCTGATAGTTCTGTGAAAATTATGACCAGCTATTTAAAAGGAAGAACTCAAAGAGTAAAGGCAGAGAAAGCTTATTCTCAGTGTAGGGCGATTACCCCTGGTGTTCCACAAGGATCTATCATATGCCCTCTGTTGTTTGGTCTTTTTCTGTGTGTCGTTATGTGAATGTGCATGCATACGCCGACGATATCCAACTGTACTTGTCAAGCTACCCCAGTCAAATGCTACCAATCCTGAGTCGGTTGGGGGCTCAATCAGAAGAAGAGTCTTCGGCTTTCGAAAGTCATACCAAAGACTTTAAAAAAGGTACCGCGGGCGAACAGATGCCCCTGGAGTGTGTTCGTTGGCTAGATAAGCAAATCCAGTGAGACGAACAAGGCCAAAAGACAGCCCAGATGCACATGTAAGATCGTACAGCTGGAAAGATTTGCAAGGAAGGATGTGGCTCGTCAAGCTACTCGAGCGGGTGTAGAAAACCGGAAAGGAGCAATTCCATGCCTATTGTCCACCCGGGCTGGAAAGTGCTCCCAAGTATGGCCAGTAAGACCTGTGAGGTTAGCGAGACGAGCAGAATGGACGAGGTGAGTCAAGTGACTCGAACAAGGGTTTAAAGTGGATTTTCACTCCGGGAGGGATAGCCGGGGGTGGAACGAGATCAGTAAGTCTTGTGAGAGGAGCGAGCCGAGCTGGAAGAAAATGTTGAAAAATGTTGAAAACTGTTGGATACATGGAGTAACGTTGAAAATGTTGTAAAACACGGTGTAAATTTTGTAGTAAACCGTGGAAATTGGTGAATGCGTGGAAGTAAAAAGCAGATCTTACTACTTGTGGGGTTAAGCATGTGTATTCTGGTATGTTTAGTAGGTTGCGTGACTCGAGCTGGCCAAGCAAGTCTGGCTGGCGAGTAGTACTCCAGTCTGTTCAGTGAGGTACGGCCCTTCGGGCAGTATCGTGGGGGTTGTGGTTTAATACCCGAATGCGCGAGAACTTGCAAGGGTTCGATGTGGAGTTGCATTGCAGCGGGGTGCCGGGACCCAAAGAACGGCAGAGACATTTTATGGGGAAAAGTTAGTGAAAAAGTTAATTTTTAGAAGCCAAATGAATTGAAATATCACGACCGCGTGTGCGAAAGTGTAGTCGTTATGTAATCGTTGCATCATGATTGTGACGATGAAGCAACTATGATTGGACGACCAATGTGCAGAAAGCCTTACGCAGTTTAAGAATATCTGCGCCATTTACCCCAATAGAAATTAAACGTAATTTGGCCATACAGCTCATTGTTCCACTGATAGCTTACTCCGAGCTCGTATATAGCAAGCTAGACTCGGTGGCACCACATAAAATTGAGGTAGCATTTAATAGTGTTACACCCTATGTCTACGGGATTAGAAAGTATGATCACATCACTCCATGGAAAAATGCGATCCTGGGTTGCAGTATTTTCAATTACCTCGCTGCAAGAAATTGTATGTTTGTGTATAAGTTACTCGAGTGGAAGTCCCCTAAATATCTCTGCGACAAGCTCATACGACCAGTGTCACGCCGACATAACAACCTTATTGTCCCTAAACATACCTCACTGACCTCATCCAGACTGTTTTTCGTCAACGCTGTGCGACTTTGGAATGAACTACCTGAGTCGTTTAAAGTGTAACTAAACAGAGGTAGCTCTCTCACACGTGTATTAATCTAGCAGATCATGGCCACACACAACTCTAACCTATTGGGTATTTAGTTGCTACTTCGTTACACTATTCTTGATTTAGTTGCTCATTACGTGTTAGTTAAGTCTTAACCAAGCAGACTACTGCTATATCTTCGGTTCTCGATAACATATCGGAGTTCTACAAACAGCATATTTAGTTGCTCGCAGATATTTTAATTTATCATATTCTACAATCATCTCCTAACCTCAAATCAACCCCAGTCAGAATTTAAATGCTAGGATTGCTCTATAGGATTGTTCTATATCGAAAAAAGTATACCTTTTTTTTTTTTAAATCATAAAATATTTAGAGGTCATTCAAAGCAAAAAAACCAATTTTCGTAGAAAGGGCATAGAATTCTTGAAAACCAATATTTTTCGATCGGAAAACTCAGATTATCTTCAGGAGACTTTCAATAGTAAGACCCAATTGTTTATTTAACCATTTTTTAATACTAAAGATTTTTTTTACTCCCCCGCCCCCCCCCCCCCCCCCCATTGCATTTTTCGGGGTTTTTGGAGGTTTTTGGCGGACCTATAAATTATAGTTACTATGAAAAATATTGATTTTTAAGAATTCTACGCCATTTCTACGAAAAGTTGTTTTTCCCCCATATAAAATACATGGAAAACTTTTAGCGCTTTGAGCGACCTCTAAATATTTTCTAATTTGAAAATAAAAAAATAGGGGCATACTTTCTTCGGTATAGAAGAATCCTAGGGTGTGAGAGCATACAAATTCCGACTTTACTTTACCCATCCAAAAGCAAAAAAAAAAATAATTTTTAATTTACTACGTACATGTATCCAATTTCACGAAAGCAACTTAAGTGAAAAATTATCTAAATTTTTTTAAATTTATATGGAAATTGACAGAAAAGAAAAAATCATTTTCCGTTTAAACTGCTGGTGAAATCGGCTATAACGTAGAAAATAATTTTTCTAGACTTACAGAATTTGACTTGATAAGTTTTGATTTTAAAATTTTTACAATAGTCACACGCATCGTACAGTTTCATAAGTAAAACACTGAACCAAAAACACCAATACACTAACCAAAAACACACCTACAGCCTGCCAAACACACACCTACAGCCCGCCAGAAAAAACGGTAAGAAGAGTTACTTTACTTATGGAACTGTACGAAGGTCACAAGGCACATTGAACAAGTAGTATCAGTAGAGAAGCCGATTTGATTTGTTTCAAATTATTTGGTCTCGAAAAGTCAAACATTTTTAATTTTTCTCACAAAAATTATAAATTGTTAAAATCTGCTTGTATGCGAGACCTTTCTCCATACAAAACAAGCGAATGAATAGCACCTTTTGGAACGTTCGCCCAACTCAACAGCACAACCGCTGATTGCTGGGCCTGGCAAAGGATGGATGGATCAATGCTTCGAAAAGCAAACAAATTTACTAAGAAAGAAAGTTGCAACAATTTTTATTTTTTCCAAATTCAATTTTTTATTTTTTATTTTTTTGTGTTTCACATAGCACGCTGTGATTTAGGAAAAAAATCAGAACAGTTTTTGACGTTTTCGATACCAGAAGCAATAACAAAATACACGCAAATGTTGTTTTTGCTTTAATGCTACTACCTGTTTGATGTGCCTTGAATAGTCATTATAAACAATTTATGAGATTTAAAATTAAAAACGTGGGGTGATCTCCAAAACAGCAGCTATAACTTCTACCGCTTAGACTTTGTTACTTTTTCAATTTTATTAATAAACATAATCGTGCTACTATTAAATAAAATGTTAATAAGCCACAATAAAGTTGACAAGGTAATTTTTATTCTAATAGCGATCTCCTGGCCTTAGCCATTATTGCTTTGACCACATAAATTGTGTTGTCTTACCTGATTCCTCCTCGACTAGTGTCATAGTTTAACATTCGGGTACCGTGCCGCCACGTGATATAAGATGATGGCTGTGGTATTTTGGAAATTACACATTTTAATTCGATAGTGCTTCCAGCTTTATAATATTTTTCTGGAGTGGCTGAGTCTCGTTCATCGAGTATTTCCACATGAGGAACTTTTAGGAAAGTGAAAACAAAATAAAAGTCAAGCAAATTTCTATGCAAGAGGGCAAATAAACAAGTACCATTTTTTCTATAAAATAAATAAAAGTCAAGCAAATTTCTATGCAAGAGGTCGAATAAACGAGTACCATTTTTTCTATAAAATAACCATTATTTTAAAATCCATAGAGCAATGATTTGTTCATTTTTCTGAGATAAGTAATCGGATTTTAACTAGTTTATGAAAGCAGCTCTGTCTTCGGATTTTCCAGTAAATAAGAAACTATCCAGTAACTTGCCAGTAACAAAATTTCGGAGAGTAGGTAAGCTAACATTTGCTCCCAATGAGAAAAATACGAAAACGCACCGAGGTTGCCACCCACTATTAAACATTTAAACACATAAAAATACATGTTTAATTTATAGGTACACTTATCTACTTTTAGGTAAAATTTAATCGGGAAATTAGTACAACTTGTAAATCCCTAGTGCGAAAAAGTATTTCATGACGTCCGCTAATAGGTGAATGATGTCAAATCGACGAAAGGTTAGCAGTCCGCTGATGGCGCAACCATTATTTTCTACATCGTGGCTCTTAAATACATACATATGTACATACAACAAGTGTTGACAACAATTCGAGATAGGTTAGTTTTCTATAAGCGAGAGATAATAGGTTCTTTCCCGTACGCAACGCGGGATCCCTCGGGTGCCCAAAATAGCCCAGAAATCATTCCCGTACTCAACAAAATGGGTAATAGAGAGCGAAAATTGGAACGTATTGGATTAAGTGTCTTCTTCTTCCTGCCCAAAACAGCCCGGACTTTTTCTCCGGGTAAAAATGGATAAAGCGTCAAAGTGCATATCAGCTGATTTGTGTTTACATGTTGCCTGTTTCTAGTGATGTGCTGAGTCAATACTTTTTAGTATTGATCGATATTCGGTACCGATTTAAAAAGTATCCAATATTCTCGATACTCGGTACCGAAACATTTATGTTTCGAATAAAAGCACACATAGGCCAAAAATATGGAAAAAAAGGTTCAGGGGGGACTCGCCTATAAAAATCCGAATGTAGGAGCCAATAGAGCTTTTAATACTGATTCAAATGAAAGATGTATATATGTCGGTTCGAGGCCATAATGCAGAGAAACTCTTACTTGTTTGAAGCATTTTTGTTCCAGCTGAATCTGACGATATCATTTTTGTAGGCCTGGGGGCAGATTCTGTAACCAGTTAGCGACAATTTTCGAATCAGCATCGGTATGATATGAAATATTTTTACGTCAACAAGTGCGATATCGATCCGAAACTTGTCGCTAACTGGTTACAGAATCTCCCCCCTGAAAGGCTTCTTCATCCGTAAAAGCATTTTTCTTGAACCTTGGATCAACTAAGATTAAAACTGATAAAATAATATTTCTCTGTTGCGATAAGTTCAAGTGTTTTAGCCGATATCATATAAATTAGTAATTAGAGTTTTTTCTAAACTTGAAATGCATATAATGGCGAAGGTTTAATGTAAAGACTCGGTATCGGGTACCGAAAAGGAAGTATTGGGCACCGAAATCTTTTTTAAGTATTGGGTACCGAGTATTGGATACCGAAAATTCAGCACATCACTAGCTGTTTCACAAATTCTGGGCACGAAATGTGGTTTTTTGCGTTCCCGTACTTCTGGATTATGTTCCATTTTTGAGAGCGAATTCTCTAATTATCGCTTATTCTCTAATTACCGGATCCGGTCGGGATTGTTAGGGAAAGAACCTAATAATTATCTGCCGTGTACACAGCTTGTAGAGTACGTGATAGAAAAATGTTGAGGTCTCTGTTTTGACTCTAGCTAGAATGAATATCTCCTAGAGTTGCTCTATGGTGTAAACTTAATTTCTCTACCGTGTACACTGTACACTTACTTAGCTTAAGAAAAACAATTAAGGGATTCACCATTGTGAATACCCCAAGTATTTTCATTTTTATAATAATAATAATAGACTGGCGCTTACACATATGTTATCAGTGTGCAGACCCCTTTTTACTTTAGTGTGGTAGAATCGGCAAAAATATGTGGTAGATTTGAATAAGATGTAGATTTTCCAATTCATATTTTTATTGGGTATACATATCTGATTCGCTTTTCAGCATTAAGAAAGCGATACTATCCTCTCTCAATAAATGATTGACTAACATAAATACATAATAATTAGCTAATGAATTTGGTTCCGTAGTTGAATAGTTTTAGATCTCGACACTTAACAAACTCCTGCTTTTCGTGACTCGGCGCAAAAATTGAAAATAATGGTTCCGTACGTCATGCGGACTGCGCCCCTCGTGCGGATGGGCGGGAAAAGAGGGTAAAACCGTTGGGATTATTACACGAAAAACGTATCAAGATAAATTCTTTGAGTTAAGGAAACATATTCTACTTTTTAGTGCATTTATGGAAACGTGGAAGATTAAGGAGTTTTTTGTTTGATTTTTTTAAAATTAATTTTTGTCGGGGGTACACCCGTTCATGTTCTATGCACATGCATACATTCTTAGTTACAACTTACCAATTACAGTTAAATATACTAACAATACTAAAGGCGGATGTGAAGAGACTTGGCACTCGTACGGCCCTTCGTCATGTTCATTCGTGTATTGTATCGAAAGCTTCCAGTCGTTTGGCTCTTCAAACTCCAAGGAATACCGCGAATCGCTACTATACGTATGGCGACCGAATGTTATCAGGGCTAAGTCATCACCTTTGCGACGCATCCAAGACACCTTTAAAAAAAAATAACGTTATATTAGTTCTAAAATTTTGCTAAAGTTTCAATAAATTGTTTTGAGGTCTTATGTAGGAATGTATGTATGTATGTATGTAGGAGACTGCACCTAGGGTTGCCAACATTTTCTAAGAAATTTATAGTACTTTTTCAAAAAAATCTGCAAAAATATAGTACATTTCAAATATATATAGTATTTTTTTTTAAGAAAAAGTAAAAATTATTTTTAAGTGTACATCTTTTTTCTCTCTTATGCATTTCCCCTATAAAAAAATATATTACTTTGAAAGTATCATATCCTTTATCGCTATCAATATTTAAATTAATATAAATCAAAAGTTTATTTTTTATTAGTGAGATATTCGCTTTATTTCTCTCATCTCACCATTTCAAAATCTTAATAGAAAAAACTCTTTCTGTGAATGCTGAAGTTGCGGGAATAGAGAGCATAAGCGAAATAATTTTAGGTAAATTTGGTAAATCTTTCTAACTATTTTTGTAAATGTTGCCATTTTTTATCTGTGGACCCTTTGTTTTAAAGTATATTTATTTTAATATTGATATTTCAGTATAAATGTCATGCATTTTAAAACATTTCTTTCTTACAAATGACTGAAATATATTTATATTTATAGTTGAAGAAATATAATATTTTTGCATATTATATTTTTTTCCAACAGTATACATACATATAGTACGCAGACCCAAAAAATAGTACAATACTATATACTATAGTATGGTTGGCAACCCTAACTGCACCTGCTATATACATATGTATTTATATTAGAGATCTAGGGATGTAAAGATATTCGCCGCCTGAAAGCTGATTGTTTTTTGGGAAGCTGTTTCTGAGCACGGTTGCTACATTGGTAAAATGTGGTAACTTCCTATCTCATTTGGTAACTTTCAGATTAAATGCCTGAAAACCTTAAAATATTTTACAATATCTGCGACAAAGCTACAAACCCGTAGCAAATTTCTCCTTTGGAATGAATTTGTTTTTGATGATACATACGAAATTGTGAGTTATGATTGGCGATATGTACAAACATTAATATGTGCCACAAGGAGCTTAGAAGATCATTATTTGATTTTTTTCCACCATAAACCTTAACGACTTGCAGTTAAATATTATTAATCTGTGGAATAATGAAGTTACATATCCTTGCCTCAAAAGAGACTTATTTTCGTATTTGCCTTCTGGATCTGAACCATATGGGAGAAATTTATTTCTTATTACTCCTACACAAAATTGATAAAAATGCCAGGAATTTCTCTAAAGGGGTAAAAATCTATAAATCAATGATTTCACTGGATCACAAATTTTAATTTTTGTTTTGTGCACCGGATGCCAATATAAAATTTCAATGTTGAGCTGCGCGCTACATCTCAAATTCGAGTAAATTTATATACCTGTGGTTTTCGAAATTTTTGTAATTTACGCAGTTAGCAAATGAAAAGTAAACGGTATTGCACATCGCTTTTCGATGGGCCTGGTTTATTCCATTTTTAATTTATTAAAGAAGTTAATTAGTACAATAGGATCTAAAAGCTCTTTTATAGTACAACAGTAACTATAAAGCACAAACATAAAGCAACGAAAGAAAAACAATAAATAAAAAATAAATAAATAAATAAAATAAAGAATTAAGAATAAAATAAAGATAAAAGAAAAATGCAACTAATCCTAAGACTTAAAACTAACATTATTACCTAAATAAAAACACAACGAGAAAAACGTAACCTTATGTAGCAGATAGCGAAGCTCAGAGCACAAAAACTTATTGACGAAAGTACGAAAACAACACATTCCTAAAGTTGCCCTTGTTTAAGCTGCAGCGAGTAGCAGCTAGAATAGAATTCCATAAACGCGTGGTGTTGACAAAAAATAGTCTAGTTTCTGAGAAATTTATTAATCACAATCACTCCAAAAAAATTAAAAATTCAAACTCAGCACGCTGTATGATAAAATCTAGCTACTAACAAAGAAAATCGATAGATAAATAAATGTCATGAAGGGTCAAATGAAAATGCGCACTGATTTTTTTGTATGAAATATGGGCAGGAAAGAGTGTTACTCACACGTGCACGCCAAATCAATTAACCCAAATTGACCCCGTGTTGCCATATGGCAACGCAAAATACATCATGTTTAAGAGGGTGTAAAACAAAAACCGCTTACTTCAAAATGCTTATATGTACGTTAACTAATTCCTAAAATGCATATGTTTCGAAACGCATACGCTTCGATCAGATCCTTGCTGTCTTTCGATCAAAATATCATATATGAAGAAGTAAGCATGAATTTATAGAAAGCGTTTTTTTTTATTTGCAAAATATGACAATGATAAATTATTAGCTAAAACATTAGTGACTCTATTGGTAACAAGTAACAATAAAAAACAATCGTGCATGCTATATAACTTAAATGTTTTTTAAGTCCGTTGCCATATGGCAACACGGGGCGTAATGTGAACTGTTCCTCTCTTTACCAAGTTTTGATATGTTTGCTAGCGCAAATTGACCCCGTGTTGCCATATGGCAACGCAAAATACCATCATGTATGAGACGGTGTAAAACAAAAATCGTTCGTATGTATTTTTGCAGTTTGCATTCCATCTAGCCCTGAACTGCCTAATCATATTATCGTATATTTCATTGTACAAGTGTTGAAGTGGTATACAAATGTAGTTTATCTGTTGTCAATGGCTTCCCGGCTGCGAAGGACGTTTATGGATAAAATACTATATGAGGAAACTGCCTTAATTGCCGCCTGGAATAGGTTTAATTTTGAATTGATTGTCGTTTCGGTGAGAGCTAATTCTGCACTTATACTCATTGCGAAAACCTCTGCTTGAAATATGCTGCAATGGTTAGGTAGCCTTACTGTCCGCCTGACGTTCAGTTCCCGGCAGTAAATCCAGGCAACCACTACCGTAACCATTTTAGAGCCGTCCGTGAAAATGTTTAGGTATCTACGGCTAGGTTTCATTCCCTTGCGCCATCCCTCCTCCTCAATCGTTGTGCAAAAAGTTCGTTTCCACTTAAAGCTAGGTGCCATGAAGTCTGTGCTGATTGTGCTTCCCGGCCCAATTAAGCGGTTCAGATTCTAAAATTGAATTTCTCTATGGCCGTCAATCTACCTGCGGATTTCGCAGAACGATTTTCCGCAAATCGGCCAATTGGCGGTAAACTAAGGGTTTTTTAAAGAGCACCCGTCGAAGTGGAGCCCAGCGCTCCCGCGATGCACAGTGCCGCTAGGCGCTGAACCTTCTACATTGGCCCGAGGTATAAGGACTTTTTTGCGGCATTCCAGCATCAGAGCAGGTGACAAACCCAAAGTGACTCCCACATTCTTTTACATGCATAAAGGGCGTTACTGGCCTTCTTCTATCTTTCTTCAACATTGCGCATCCACAGCTGTTTACTATCGAAAACTACTCCCAAATACTTTGTGTGGTCTTTAATTGACACATCGATGCTACCTAGCCTCGGGGGTTTCTACACCCAAATTGACAAAAAAACTTCGTTGTGCTGGTGAAGCATGTAAAACTATAGGACGAGTAGTCTGTGCAAAATATGATGTGGTATATGTTTGAAGTGTTTTGCTACTTCATACTAAAAATTAACTTCTTCATCCGCTCTGTACGTAGAAATGTATATATTATCAATAAATGTATTAAAACTTATAAACAATGTTTCTATTATGTCATATTTTAACCAAATACTGCCCTCTAACAATCCATCTGCCAGGTGTTGCCATATGGCAACGGCCGATATCGGGAGAACTATACTACTCCCAAAGTTTTAGTCATATTTTTTCCTTTATTTTAACGCTACTTTTATCCTATATATAGATGAAACCAAAAAAATCAAAAAAAAATTAATCTGGGACAATTTGGGTTAACTCCATTGAAAAACGTGAGCTATGCGTTCAAATAATTAATTAATTAATTAATTAATTAATCCCAACGGCTTTTTACCCTCCATTCCCGCCCAACCGACACGAGGGGCGCAGTCCGCATGACGTACGGAACCTTTTTTTTTTTGTTTTAGTTTTTTCGTGCCGAGTAGTGGAAACAGGAGTTTGTTAAGTGTCGAGATCTAAAACTATTCAGCTACAGAATCAAATTCATCAGCTGATTGGATATGCTAAAGATAGTATTTCAATTATTGAGAGTGGAAATAATAGTTTTCTTTATAGTAAAAATCGAGTGCGATACGTCAAACGTGCTGGAATGACAGTTAAAATCTTGACACAAACCACGGATTGATTCGTTTAGTCCAAAATTAGTTTTGCATGGCTTTAAAAATAGAGGTCGAAAGTGTCTTGACACTCGAGAAGGAACATTAAAATTTACCTCAGCCAGGAGGGCCGGGCTATTAATCAAGCCTGTCATTAATTTTACGATAAATATTATACCCAGCATTACTCTACGACTTGCGAGTGTAGGCAAATTTATGAGCTTTAGACGACTTGTGTAAGGGGGGAGATTGTAATCTGAATCCCAGTTAAAATTACGCAATGCAAAAAGCAAGAATTGTTTTTGAATTGATTCAATCCTTTCTGAATGAACTTGGTAGCGGGGATTCCAAACAATAGATCCGTATTCTAGTATAGGTCTAACTAAACTGGTAAAAAGAGCTTTTGTAACATAAGGATCTTTGAACTCTTTTGACCATCGCCTTACAAATGCAAAAACGCCTTTGGCTTTATTGACTGTAACATTAATATGATGGTTGGAATTGAGTTTGGAATCCATTGTGATACCAAGATCGACAAAATTGGATACCTGCTCCAGATTATAATTTGATATTAAATAAACAGCTGGTTGAACAGCCCTCCGAGAGAAACACATAACTTTACATTTTTGAAGGTTTAGTGGCATATAGTTTGTATTACACCAACTAACCACGTTGTTCAGATCCGCTTGTAACAAAGACCTTTCTTCGATAGAGGGCAATGTTTTAAAAAGTTTCACATCATCGGCATACATTAAAATTTTTGAATGTTTTATTATAAAAGAAATATCATTAATGAATATCAGGAACAGAATCGGACCAAGGTGGCTTCCCTGAGGAACTCCTGAAGAAACTTTAATGATGTTGGAAGAACAATTATTAACAATAACTCTTTGTGTTCTATCAGAGAGGTAAGATGAGATCCACTGAAGAAGACTGGGCTGAAAGCCGATTAGGTCGAGTTTACGGATGAGTAACGAGTGACATACTTTGTCAAAAGCTTTACTGAAATCGGTGTAAATTACGTCGGTATGAGCATTTTCTCTAAACCGTTTGAGACATGAGTTGTAAACTCCAATAAATTAGTCATAGTAGATTTTGCTTTAGAAAACCCGTGTTGAGATTGTGTAATTGAAGAAGATATAGAATATGTCAGCTGGTTAACAATAATTGCTTCGCTATGCCTCGATAGTTTTCTATAGACGACCTGCTGCCGTTTTTGTGAAGTGGTATTATGAAAGACTCCTTCCAGGCTGACGGAAAAACGCCATGTTTAAGTGACAAATTGAATAGAGTTGTTAAAGGCTCGCAGATGTTCTTAGCGCAGTTTTTAAGAAAACAGGTCGGAATATGATCAGGTCCAGGCCTAAATGACGCTTTTAAGGTTTTTAAAGAATGTAAAACGTCATCGGAAGATATTACTGGAATATAAGCAGAGTTGATTGGACAAAGCTCGTACGGATAGTCTCCAATTATAGGGAAGTCTACAGAATAATTGGACCTAAAGAACCGAGCAAACATGTTGGCAATGAGTTGGCTGTCGCTAGATACAGTGTTGCGATAATGCATAGCGGACGGAAAACCATGTGCCTTACGCTTTGAATTTACGAAACCATAAAATGATTTAGGATTGTTAATTAAATTCTTCTTAAGTTTACATAAATATGAATTATAACATTTCTTATTTAATGCAAAGTAGCTATGCCGCAAAACTGAGTACCTCAGGTAATCACTGTGTAAGCCCGTTCTTTTAAACAGTTTAAAAGAGTGCGACTTTTTATTTTTCAATTTTTTAAGCTCTTTAGTGAACCATAATTGTATTGGTTCTTCATGAACAATATTACGTATTGGCACATACTTTCGAAACAAATTGAAAACAGTATCATTAAAGTGCTCAACGCTACGCTCCACGTCATCTCTATATATTGGCCAAGATAACTTTGAAAGTTCTTTGTTAATTTTCCTGAAATTTGCTTTCGCAAAAACATATCTAGTACTTGAACTTGACTTATTATTATGTATTTCATTTATGATTTCGTAGCTTAACTCAAGAGCAGGATGGTATGCATCTTCCGGCAAAACTAGGGGATCACCCCGATTAATAGAGGCCTTCGGAACATCATCAACGTAAACGAGATCCAAGACCTTTCCAAACTTATTTGGACATATATTTATTTGTTTCAGGCAAAGTTCAGCCATTTCCTCCAGAAATACATTGTAACTATCTCTAGATGAAACTGGTACAACATCGGTGTCAATGATGTTCCATGAAATATGTGGCAGATTTAAATCGCCCAAAACAATCATAGAATCGGATGCCGTAAGCATTGCATTTACGGTCTCAAGTAAAGAAACTAGCTGCATATATACCGATACGGCAGAATTAGGAGGGATGTAGCAAAGAGCTAAATAAATATAAGTCTTTCCAGCCTGTACACGTATACATTTAAATTCGGTATATTCAGTGACAGGAAGACTAACTTCCTCGGATGGTATCGATGAATGCACCGCAAAAAGAACACCACCGCCGATTCTGCCCAAGCGGTCACTCCTGTATATTTGATATTCATTTGAAAGAATTTCGGAATTAAAAATATAAGGTTTGAGCCATGTTTCGGTCAAGGAAATAATATTATAATTGCAGTCAAAACCTTTTAAATATAAGTCAGTTAATTTGGTATTCAAACCTCTAACGTTTTGATAGTAAATACTTAAATTAGACTTGCGAGTTAGTTTTTTGAATCCGAATTAAGATTAGAAATTTTAGCTACGTTATTATTACTTTTATTAGGTTTATACTCAAACTCGCGAACAAACGCCCCGGTCGGCCAAAATGAACTATTTAGTAGTGAATCAAAATCTTCGGAAGCTACATCAATTTTAAAAGATGAAATATCGCGATCGTATTTAAAATTAAATTTACGAATAAATACATCTTTAGTTCTAATTTTAGTCGATATGTATGACTTTATATCATCCGAAGAAGTATCTTTAGCAAATCTAGAGACAAAGATTGATCTTCTCGGAGGAATTACAACCAACTTTTTGGTAATGATGTCTGATGTGCGGGGCTCCGAATTATTCGGAGGAACTAAGTTAGACAGTGGAGCTTGAGATGTTGATGGCAACACTGTTAAATCAACGGTTTGACTATTTTTAGAAGTAGACCTAGTGGATATGGCTTTAGAAATCGGAGGCTCCAATGCCTGAGGGCATGGAGAAGATAAATTAATAAGGTCTAAGGACTGGGATGGTGGATTTTTTTTACTAGAATCCGTGGCTGTCTTTTTAGGTGGACCAATAACATGCCCACCTTTATTTTCTCGGCTATCCTCAGAGTGTAGAGGGTCGTCGAGACAAGTGAAAGACCTAAACATTTTTTTCGTAATGCTTAAATTTCTCAACAAGCGCCGACAGATCCTTCCCGATCTCAGAAAAACCATTTCTGGACTGCCTGAAGAATTTAAATAAATCAACTTCGGTTGATCTACATTTTTGACAAGACCAACGAAGACCCTTACCCTCGTTAATAGCGTCTAATACTCTACCGCTCAAACCAGCACATTTTATATGGGCAATCCCATCGCAGAGCCAGCATGATACATAGGAGTCGCTTTTAACGTGGCAATTGGTGTAAATACACGACATGTTTAAAATTATATTTATTTTTAGGTTTTAGAAGCAAAAAAGCAAAAACGGTTTTGAAAACGATGTATTAATCAGTGAACCAATCAGCTGGTAAATATCAGTTAGCGAACAGTTTTAACTGCACTGTATATTTGACACCTAATAAACACAACGCAAACAGCTGTGACAAAGATGAAACAGCAGAAATGACAAAAAGACAAAAAGAGCAAAATCAATGTGCACAGACAAAAACAATTGTACAACAACAATATATTATATGAAACAAAATACTCGGCACATGCAATTAAGAATATCAAGTTAAATTAATCAAATTTACGGGAAATTTTGATGTTTTACTTATCTTTAAATCGTGCACCAGAAGTTTATTAACACTTTTTTTAATTTTTTACTTTAATAAGCGTAAACAGCTTTATCAAACACAAAATTTAAACAGATCACAGAAAAACACAGCTTCACAGCTTGACGTTTGCGTTCTTGTAATGTACATAATTTTTTTAAAATACCCTTTATATTATAAGTTCAAATAAAGAATGTTATTATAAATATTATATAAAACATACAGTTAATGTAAACTTTGACACCTAAGTTTAAAATTAAATTATGTACATATATAAACCTCTTGGCAACTTTAATGCAATCAAGGTGTAAGTAACGCCCATTGTTTATGTCAAAAGAAAAAAGGCTTTTAATAATTTGGTAACTTTTTGGTAATTATTTTCATATATATTCGGTAACATTATCTCCAAGTGTGTGACAACCTCGTTTCTGAGTTGAATGAAGAAAATCACTCGTGCTTTTGCCATTGCACCCGTGGGAAGTCAAGACCAATTTATGAATATACATACTTACATGCGTTTGTAAATATGTACGTTTTATTCATACTCGTTTCCATAAAACCTAAGCAGACCACACATGAAACAGGTAATGGCACCAGAGCGAAAAAAACAACGTTAAGTTGGTAGTGCGTGTTTAGTACAGATTCAAATAAAACTAATCTGGCCCTGAATGAAGGTGATAAATCGCTGAAAATATGAGTGAACACATACATATTTGTGCATACATACTAGAGGGCTGCATGAATTCATTCAAACTTCTAGCCAAACATAGTACAGTAGATTTGAATATATTACTTCACATACAAAACACTCAGCGTTTGTAATTTTGAAAGTTATGAATATACATTTTGTTTTAAATTTTCTACTTTCAAATGGTAGCCCAGTAAAATTAGATAGATTTGGTAGGAAAATAGAAAAAAATTTGTAACAGCGATTTTTTGATGCAGTTTACTTCTATTTGATACGTAGATGATGGATCCACAGTCGTGCCCCTAAATTTCATTTGGCAACATTCCGCCATCTTGGATTTAAGTTTTTTTGGGTTTTTTCAAATTTCCAAGCTTATTTTGCATTTTTCGTAAAAAATGGTTATATACAAATATGTAGAGAATTTAATTTCCCACATTTGTTATATAGAAGGTTTTTTCAAAATAGCATTGTTTACTGTAAAATATTAGCAAAAACTGCAAAAAAATTTACATTGCCACGGTTTTCGCCATTTTTTGACAATTTCTGTTGAAAATGCATAGCATATTGAAATTCAAAAGTTGTAGAGAATTTCATTCTTCACAACTTGTATACCCACATTTGTTTTGTATGACGCTTAGATCACGGCCGGGAACGTGCGAAACATAGCGATTAACCCAGAAAAATAAGTTAAATTTGATAGGAAAATTAAAAAAAAAATTTAACAGCGCTTTTTTTTGTGCAGTTTACTTCTATTTAACACGTAGATCATGGATCCACAGTCTTGCCCCTAAATTTCATTTGGCAACATTCCCCCATCTTGGATTTTATTTATTTTTGGGTTTTTGCGATTTGCAAGCTAATTTTGCATTTTTCATAAAAAATGGTTAAATACAAATATGCAGAGACTTTAATTTCCCACATTTGTCATATAGAAGGTTTTTTAAAAATAACATGTTTTATTGTAAAAAATTAGCAAAAACTGTGAAATAATTTTACATTGTCACGGTTTTCGCCAGTTTTGACAATTTCTATTGAAAATACATAGCTTATTGAAATTCCAAGGTTGTAGAGAATTTCATTCTCCAAAACTTTTGTGCCAAAATTTTTTTTGTGCGACGCTTAGATCACGGCCGGAAGTGCGGTAAGCATAGCAATGTACGGGATGCGCCGTAAAACTCATTGCGAGACTGTGGATCCATGATCTACGTGTTAAATAGAAGTGAACTGCATAAAAAAATCGCAGTTAAAATTTTTTTTTTAATTTTCCTACAAAATTTAACTAATTTTTCTGGGTTAATCGCTATGTTACGCACGTTCCCGGCCGTGATCTAAGCGTCATACAAAACAAATGTAGGTATACAAGCTGTGAAGAATGAAATTCTCTACAACTTTTGAATTTCAATATGCTATGTATTTTCAACAGAAATTATCAAAAAATGCCGAAAACCGTGGCAATGTAAATTTTTTTGCAGTTTTTGCTAATTTTTTACAATAAAAAATGCTATTTTGAAAAAACCTTCTATATAACAAATGTGGGAAATTAAATTCTCTACATATTTGTATATAACCATTTTTTCCGAAAAATGCGAAATAAGCTTGCAAATTGGAAAAAAAACAAAAAAACTTAAATCCAAGATGGCGGAATGTTGCCAAATAAAATTTAGGGGCAAGACTGTGGATCCATGATCTACGTGTCAAATAGAAGTAAACTGCATCAGAAAATAGCTGTTACAAATTTTTTTTAAGAAAAAGTCTATTTTTACTGGGCTATGGAAGAATGTGAATGAATGAATGAAAAGCCTTAAAATCATTCAAACTCATCTCGATAAAAGTTTTTTTCTACAAACAAGTTTGTTCGTATTGTAATAGGAGCGCAGCAATACATACCTACATACATAGGTATGTTTGTACATACCCAGCCAGCAAAATCATCGTAAACAAGCTCGTAACTGGATATTTTCTAGAAGAAAAACCGGATTAAAAATCGTTTATGATAGCCGTTTACGACTCTTTTTCGAGCACTTTTTCGCTTTAAATTGTGCATCGCCTACGAACAGTCGTAAACGGATCGAAAAAACCTTCGTATGCGAATATTTTTACGTCCGTTTTTAATTGTAAACGAGTCTCGTAAACGATTAATTTACGTTAAAAAAGCGTTTTTTTACACTGCGTTATCTACTGTTTTTGAATGCTAAAA
>NW_023459504.1:0-6918 GCF_013731165.1 Rhagoletis pomonella | reverse complement strand
TGTAGTTCTTTTATTGAATGGAATTATAATTAATAAATATTTATAGTTTCGGATCAAAGTATTGGCACAGAGAATTTTTCGCAATGTATGCAAAGTTTTTTACTTGAATTTCTTTTCGCACATTTTTTTTTAAATAATAGTTAGTATGAAGACCTACTTTCAAATCAGATTTTTGAGAAAAATTCTAAGTATGCAGTTTTATATCCCATTATATTTTAGTATAACATAGTGCAAGCTTGAAGTTGCTAGAAAACCGCGTTGATTTTTGGCAATTTTTTCACGCAGTTTCTTCCCTGCAAATTATGTGCGACATTTTTTTTTTGTATGAAAGAAACTGTGTAAAAAAATTGCCAAAAACAAAGAGGTTTTCTAGCTATTCAAGCGTGCACTTTATTATACTAAAATTAAATGGGCTATAAAACTGCATACTTACAGTTTTTCTAAAAAAGCTGATTTGAAAGTAGAACTTCATACTAACTATATTTTTATAAAAAACATTTAGAGAAGAAATCAGAATAAAAAACTTTGCATTCATGGCGAAAAATTCTCTGTGCCAATATTTTTTTCCCGGCACTGTACATATATGTGAAGATATTTTCAGATAAATAAATATTAACAAACTATCTATTAACAAATTAACAATTAAATAAGAGGGGTTTAATATATATTATAAAGTAGCTGAATTTACTTTTTATCTTTTTTGCAGATAGGCTGCCAATTTTTTTTTGCCGGTCGTGTGCATATTGGAAGTGCTTCTTTGAAACGGAAATAAAAACTTCTTTGTCGGAGTTAAATTTTTGACGAAAAGCACCTAAGAAAATAAAGTGAAAGATCAAACTCCATTGGAAATCGGAAAATTTAATTAAGTAAAAAGTGGTAATAAATAATTTTATTATCCGTACTTCTTATTGCCGCAGTCGTTGCCAAACCAATAGTGCTATAGGGGAATTAAACGTTTAAGTCCTGTAGTGTTGCTCCGCGCAGCCTGTGAAAGAATTGCAAAACTCGTTAAATTAATTTGTATTTCGGAATTACATATGTAGTAGCTACTTACAAGAAGTTTAATTACAAAAGAAAGTGGTAGATCGTCCTTTTCGTTTGCACCAGTCTGCCAATAAATCACATACTTAATAATTTTCTTAAATTGAATATTTAACAAACTACTTACTTTTAAAATATTGTGATTGAAGAAAAAAATTGTCAACAAAACTAAAATTTTTTCTTGTGCTGACAAATTACTACAAGCCTCTTTCTATTATATTTTTTTTGTTTTATCGTTTACGAGCTTTTCTCTAACTTTTTGGCGATACGAGAATCCCTCGTAAAACATAATGTTCGTAAAATGTACGTTTTCTTGCTGGCTGGGTACCCTGCAAACCATTTTTTCAGAGTATTTTGCATTGTAAAGAAATTTTAAAGAATTTGTTAAGATTTAATTCGATTTTTTGCCGAATTTTCTAAAATGAAATAAATTACGCACACTTCCATTCTTTTACGAAATTTCGGAGGAAAATCTGTGAAGCAACGAAAATAATGCTGCTATGTGAAGAATATCTTTCAGAATTTTCTTTATTTTTCGTACAGAAATTTCTTTACGAGTTCGTGTCAACCACTTCATATAATTTTCTTTGAAAATTCGTAAACAAATCGTTACAGAAATGAGATACTCCTAACGATTTCCTTAAGATTTCGGGAACTTTGGTTTGCAGGGCATGTACACAGAAAGAATATTTTTGGATATTCATACAAAAAATTGTCATTTATTTCAATTCAATTTATTTTCACTTTGTTTGAATATTGTAATGTCGACACATATATCAGAATATATATGAGGTATTCACTCAAATTCAAAAAAATTTGAAGCCAAAATCATTCATTCGTTTTGTGTATGAATAATCCATAAGCTGTTTTGAATGAATTCATGCAGCGCTCTAATACATACACAGATCGGAATTGAGATATTACCAAAGGATCTAACCATATTAGGTAACGATAGGGTGGAAGAGCTCAGTGCAATTATTTAAGGGACTTATAACACCTAGTGCAAACGCATTTTTTTGCACCAAAGGTTTTTTAAAACTCCAAAACAAGCATTTGACCGAGCTTCTCCCACCATTTTTCATGTTCTTCTTGATGTTATGACATAGACAGAGGGGCCTACAATTTTACACCTCTTGAATGCTGTTAGAAAAAACTATTTATATTTTTGGATGTCGCTAGGACTAAGGAATTTTGTCCCACCGAATGTCTAACCACTCGGCTACAGCGGCCGCAAGTCAAAATAAGGTAAAAAATCATAATAGTACATACACTAGGCGACCAATGAAAGTGTACACCTTGTTCTAATATAATATTCAGAATTATTTTCATGCACAATTTTTTGCATTAATTTTGCATTTAATTGTTTGTGAAAATACTTATAGTTCATTCTAGAATATAAACCCTATAAATCAACGTTTCACACTTTATATAAAGTTTACAAGGATTCAACAAATTTTCATCAAAATTTAAAAATTTTATTCAGAATTTCCAGAAAATTTTCGAGTATCTATACAGTTTTGTAGCCCATTCAATTTCAGTAAAATAAAGTGCAAGTTTCAAGTCCCTAAAAATTGCCGTTGATTATTTTTAATTTTTTTTTTGTGGAGGATGTTGCGCCTGTTTCTTCCATATTTGGATCCTGCGTTATATAGAAGAAGTTGGAGGGTGTTGCGCCCCTCCAAAAAAAAGCAAAAAAAAACAACGGTAATTTTTAGCGACCTAAAACTTGTACTTCGTTTACTTAAATTGAATGGGCTACAAAACTAAATACTCGAAAATTTTCTAGAAATTTTGAAAAAAATTTTAAATTTTGATGATTTTTTTTAATTTTTCTGAACTTTACATAAAGTGTGAAACTTTGACTCATATGATTTATATTATAGAATGAACTATATTTTCGTAAATAAATAATGCCAAAAATTGTTCATGAAAATTATTGTGAATAGTATGTTAGAACAAGATATACACATTCATTTGCCGCCTAGTGTATGTATATATATTTGACGGGTTCTGAAGTCTTTCTGAAACACTGGACTAAAACATGTCACTAAAAAGTCTTTAGAACTCGCAAAACTAATGCCATTCGATTTGAACTTTGCATCATACAATTTTTTGCATTTTTTTGCGCTCTTTGTGTTTGTTACTGTCATTTCAAAGTTTAAAGTAGTAAAAATAATAGTAATATTAAAAACGGGTATTCGTTGAATGATTGTACATATATAACTTTCGACTAGGATTAAAACAATATTAGTGCAACGATGGACTTACTTCGATTTTTGGTGATGAAACACCACCAGGGCCAGTGTTTGTAATTGGTATAGTAATAATATAATTTTAACTGGTTTCTTTCTTACATATGTATTTTAGGGACGTTTTAGTGACCCTCGTACATAAATACGTATGCAGTTTCAGTTAGAAAATCAAATATATAATGCTTTTCACCGTTTTTCCTTGCAAATCGTTGACTCTGCAATGAAGATGCACATCTGAACTCAATTGCGTGCTGATGTTTACTGTTGTGTACGGATCAGCAAAAAACGGAAAGGGTTCATGCGTTGTAGTCTCTGTAATTTCCGACTCTTCATCCTCTGGCGTGTCCGTAAAAGGTGATGAGAATTCTTGCCAAAAGTTCTTTGGAAATGTATCGAACGGATCTCCTGCTCTAGGACGTTTCACTGTTAATACAGAATAGGAAAGAATAAGGTTATATTTATTACCAGCCAAATACGCGTCAACAAATCTTTTTTGAATTTTTGTACGAAAGCTAAAAATTTCAAATTCTTGTGGGTTAAACATGTGTAGATATATGAATATTTCAAAAATACTAATTGACCGCTAATTTCCTTTTTTAATTAGTAGTACCCAGTTTTTATTTCAAATTATACGCTTAATTCGAATGCCTGCCAATAATAATATAATATATAATAACACGGTTCAACAAAATTTTGATGTATTTATCTCAAAAACGGGGCCGGCCTCGTCTTATATGGCGATTTCGTTTCTACAAAAAATGTTGCCTTCTCATCGCCCTCTTCTTAGTCTTTGTGCGTAGAGGGCAAATAGAAGGTTGCATTTTTCGGTAGAAACGAAATCGGCAATAGATGTTTTGATGCTGATTTGAAGTGCATTTACAAAATTTTTCTTGCACGTCCAGTTTTTGGGAAAAAAACTGTTAATTAATGTTATATCTGATTAAAAATACCGATATTTTTAAGAAGTTTGAAACTTAGATTTATTCGGTTTTTGTTAAGGAATAACCTATATTTTTATAAAAAAAAAATAATCAAAATTAAATAATAATAAAAAAAAAAATAGTCAAAACTTGACCTTTTGGTGTCTTACAGTTATGATAAGCACTATATAAAAAAAACTGTGACACAGTCGGAATCTAAATCCCATCCAAGCCCCTTTAAACTAATATTATTTTTTTTGTGATCACTGCACATTAGGTCAAATGATTCATTTGGTTGTGCGAAAGTCACATTTCGTAAACGCAGTTTTACATTATTTTTTGTTGCCAATCCAACATAACAAAAACTTCACTTTGTTTTTGTAAGATAAAAAACACCGTTAGACAGCAATCACACAAAGTTACACTTTCAAAACGTTATTAACACGTTGTTTGCGTAACCTGTTTATTTCTTAAATTTAAAGTGAATTTTTTTATAAAGTTGGGATAGGTAAGCTACATTTTCAATGGAAAGCAAAAATATAAGTGAGTACCTATGTCCCAATCAAAAAAAATGGCCTTTTATCATTTGTTGTAAAAAAATAGACTTCGTTGCATAACCTCAAAAATTTTCTGATTTATTCCCATGTATGATTTTAGGTAAGCTTTTACAATTTTGTTAACTTTCGGCAAACAAAAGGGAAAAGGAATTAAATAAATTGAGATGTAATGAGTTGATTTTATTTTTACTTAAGCCGCCGTTTTTAGCCGTTTTCAAGAAAAACTCTTTTTTCTGGGTTACTATGCTGTTACAAAAGGCGAGTTGTTTGAAGTTTGGCTGCTAGGATGTTTTAAAAAAGAAAAGCTTTCTTCGATTGTCAACCATGTTGCAAAAAGTTGATGCTGTTGATATTTGCCAAAGTTCCATGAAACTATTAGAAGAAAAAAACGCTTCTTTTTTGCAATTATTTATCAAAGAAAGGCGAAATAGATTAGCCTAAATTTTAGTATCCGCAAGTGGCGCTATGCAACAAAAGCGGCTGTCAAAATTTGCTTGCATTGTTGGTGGTAAATAGTGAAAATGGAGCAAAAAAATAGTAGCCTCAATTTGGATTACAGTGAAACCCGCTTAAGTACCCACGCGCTTAAGTACCTAACCCCTTAAGTAACCAACATTTTTGGGCACCGTGAATTTTTTAATGTAATCTGAAGAAAATTCCTCTCTTAAGTACCTCCCCGCTTTACCCAATCCGCCTAAGTACCTAAATTTTTCGTACCCCATTTACTACTTATAATTTTCCCCTTTTAAGTGCTCTTTTAAAAATTTTAAAATATTTACATATTCTGAAATCCAGTGGCAGCGCTACACAACAGGGTTCGGCAGTGAATAGCTCAGTTTATGAATATGCTCACATGCTCATGAATCAGCCCATTGTTCACTCTAACTTGCTCTCACTAAAAAATGTTACTCTCTCACAATTGCTTGACTTGCTTGTAAACTAGTGAGCATGAATATCTTCACAATCAGTGTTGCTAGGTCTTCGGCATGAGAAAACGTCCCTGTTGGTCTGAAAAAACGTCATTTCCTACCCAAAAACGTCTTATTCAAATGAATGTACAACAAACTATTCTTATTAAACGTTTATTGTATACAAAGGTACATAGTATGTACGTAAGGTATATTAAAATGTCACTTTGACAGAGCACATATAAAATTCATTGTAAACTGGTTTGAGATTGTTAATATAAAAATCATTTACATACACTTGTCATCAACTGATTAAGTCATCACCATTTTGATCGATTTTGGCTGTTTCTCTTTTGTTTATTTAATGTTTACTATTTTTTCATAAAAGCCAAGCTTATTATATAATAGACAAAATATAAATCCACATTTCAAACACTGTGCAAAAATTAAAAAAAATCTGCAAAGCTTCAGCTAGATTTTCAAATTTTTATTTAGGTTTTTTAGAATTTTTTTGAGTACGCAGTTTGATAACACATTAAATTTCGGGGCAATAATGTGCCAGTTTTAAGTTGCTAAAGAATCGGGTTGATTTTTCATAATTTTTTTTCTTGTAGACATTTGGTAAGGGGTCGGTGTCGAAAATGCTATATTACGTTCTGCTAAGAAGGAGCATAGCAATATTTCAGCCTTTTCTGGGTTCATTAAATTTTCAATGAAGTATTAAAAAAGTCGCCTACTTTTTTCTGACTTTTTATGCTGCTACAGCTTTTTTGATGCTTTTGCGAGCGTGAGTGTTGCAAGAGATCAGCTCTTGATGATTTGGCTTTTAATGTGCAATTGCAAACATTACAATAAGCCTCGTAACCTCAAGTTTTTACACAACCAGCCTTTGACACGGGATCCTTAGTCCAAGAATCCAAAAAAAATGCGCGTACACATGGTATGCATCATATTTAAGTCATCTGTGTCCAAAGAATAAATATCTTTTGAAGCAGCTACTGCAAAACACAAAGCTTATAAAGATTTATTGACAAAATAATTCAAAATCAGTTCAAATTACAAGATTTAGTAACAGAGAAAAATTACTGGGAGGTTAAAAAACGTCATTTTTTACACAAAAAACGTCCAAACGTCAACAGGATACAAAAAATGTTTACTATTTTTTCATAAAAGCCAAGCTTATTATATAATAAACAAAATATAAATCCACATTTCAAACACTGTGCAAAAATTAAAAAAA
>NW_023459503.1:49287-55637 GCF_013731165.1 Rhagoletis pomonella | reverse complement strand
ACCGTTCACCTCCCGGTACCACCGACAAGGATTTCGTCGGGATAATACCACTGTGTGACTGATAAAGTTATAGATCTAATGATGAACAAAAAATATGCACACTGAGAATTTTGAATACATCCTCACAATCTGTACTTTTTTCCGTAGTTTGAGCCTTCTGTTTATCCAGTGAAAAATATATACAGAGCGTACACGGTAACCGCAACCCTCATCAATACGTGCAATTCCTTGATTAATGCAAGTGTCTAAACCAACACATTGTAACCTTTATAAGTGCAACTTCAGAAAAATTTTACCTCAATACCTACAACTTTCTTTGTGAATGCATGCCACACACACAAAATTTGCAGAGACAAACCTTTGGTTTTAAATTGTTGTATCTAAGCAGAACTGGAATTGAAGTAACGAGTTAAAAAAACCAAATCGGTATTTATGTTATTACTAGCAGACCTTGCGGACTTCGTTCCAGCCAAAATTGATTTTTTTATTTAAAACTTGGTCCAACGTTTTTACCAACAATTCACGTTCACGTTTGGTTTTGTGGTCGTCAGAAGGCATATCCTCCATTGCCATCTTAGATAACCTAATGAAAGCGTTATGTCCGTGAAGAAGCAGCTCTTTTTGTGCAATAGTAGATAATTAGCGCTATCACAGAATCTATCGTGGTCGGGAAACCTACGAAAGTACTATCACAGAATCCAAATGGCTACGAACGTGAATTCGAAATTCGTAGAGAGCCTTCATTGAATCCGTTCGTATTGGAGATTCGTACAGATACTCTACGACGACTTTATGCTGTCGTCACAAAATTTAAAATTACTGAATCTCAAAAATAATGGAAAAAGCTGCATTACAGTTCTTAATAAATATTCATTATACTCCAAATTTGTTATAGTTTGATATAATTGTGTAAACGGAGACGTAAAATACCACATAACCACATACATACATACATACATTCATCAGCTAGGCACTATAGCTATATATTTAATGAATGTTTTTTATGAAGCGAGGAAACAATAGTTTAACAGAAATTTATTACGGAAGAAACATAATATCATAAAAAATACATATTTAAATTAATTAAAAAAAAAATATTTTTCTCTTTAAAAGAATAAAATGTAAACTAATAAAAAAAATTATTAAAAAAAAATATAAAAAATTAAATAAACAAAGAAAAAGAAAAAAACTCCGCTGCCAGACGACTCGGACTCGAACTCGGACCTCTAAATTGGCAGTCTAGTGCCGTCCATCGCATTTCATCCCAGCAAAAAACACGATTACCACAGAAGCGAAAGTGGAAACGAGCTAGGCGATGGGAATCGCTTACCCTTTCGCTTCAAGAAGGCCTTATTTTAACATGGGCATGTCATTGGCCGTAAGCCCTTACCCGCAGCATTACTTTCGAACGAAGGGAGAACGCATGGATAAACCGAATCTAGAGAAGCGAACAAAGAATGCCTTACAGAGAAACTAATGTAGAATGCCTAGATAAGTACATACATATTTATATTAAATTGAAATCAGAAAATGTATTAAAAGATTAAAATTTTTATAAATCAGTTTTTATACATACATATGTATTAGGGCGGGTCGATGTAAAAATCGCTCATTGCTCTGTGAAAATCGTATTCTAGGGATCAAAATAAGAAACTTTGCCGAAGGAACCATACCCCTAAAACGAATTCCGATGTCCCCCAATTTGGGTCGAACTTTTGGGTAGGGGCAAATTTTGAAAAATCCCACTTTGACCCATTTAGAGTGCTCCAATCGAGTCCAAATGTATGACCGACTCCCACTAACTTTGGACGGCCGATCCACCCATGCCAGTGGCACACCCTCTGGAACTCCCCTGGGGGGTTCCCCATACAATCATTTCAAAAAATCACCATTTTTGGCCTTTACATGAAAAAATAAGCTAAATGGCTATGTTTTTTCTTTATTTTTATTTATTTATTTATAATAATATTTATTATTTATTTATAATAATATCTATTTTTTCTCTTAAGAAATTTATTTAGTCAGAACATATGTAAATGAAAAAATTAATTTAAGTGAGTTATAGAAAAGAAACTAAAAAAAATTATTGTTTGAAGTCTTTTTTACTTTCAAGTCAGGGCAATTTCGCACGGCTCTCTAATGTCGTCGCCATAACAGCCTCTACATTTTCCGGTATAACCCGTTTGGAAACGCTAGCTAGCAATTTAACATGTCGTTCCGTTCCTTGAATGTGTGATGGAATTGTTGGATCATTAAACGGTGGATCATCTTGATTTAAATATTCTTTCAATGTATCGTACGGAATGCTTCGCGTGAATGGTGGTTCAAATACGATATTTATATCATTCAAATTGATCATTTCCGTATAACTTGTGCAATTAAAGTTTATATCTGGTTTTTTATAAACTCTAAGTTCCATTGGCTCGTCAACATCGGTTCGATAGCGTAGAATTTTCTTGATGGCACAGTCGCGCTTTTCTTTGCTATCATCAAACAACATTGATAACAAGATATCTTCCGAATGCGCATAATATGAATTATCTTTAATTACTTGATTGACAATTTTGCGTAAACGAGGTTCTAGAAATCGTGACCAACCAATGAACTTGAAAAATAATGCACTGCCGTACACGACAGAGCTGTAATACTTGATATTGAAGTACATTGGCACATAATATTTAATTATAAATTCAACCAGAATTCTTAAATTTGCATCTGGATTTTCCGTTGTCACATATAATCGCAATAATCTAGCGGCCTTGGTGAGCCACCGAGAATGTACAATTTTCCCTGGTTTGATGTTAGCCAGATCCACCGGAACCACGCCGCTAGAAATTGCATGGGCCATGTCGTATAAGTACTTCGAATCGGTGGAAAATTCAATTTTTTCTGGAGCAGGGCGCATATTTTGCAACTCAATTTTCTGGAAGCCGTCCACCACCTGAAAATATATAATAATAAAATAATTAAAAATGGTTGACAATTATAATAAATGAGTGATAGCAATAACTTACCGGAAGAGTTTCACAAGTTTCGATTTGACGGCTCAGTTTTCCGGTTGCCGATCTTGGTCCAGTGCTGGTTGATTTATCCAAAGCTTCAAACAAATGCCGAAACGGAAGTTCGTTGAAGTGTAGAAGGCAAACGAACCAATGCAATGGTCTTTTTAACAGCAATTCGAATCGTCGTATAATTCCACCGTGTGGGCCAGTGTTTGTTGGCTTACCGTCTGTGCATATTCCAATTAATGCATCCAGTGATATATTTTTATCGTTGAAAAAACCATTTAATTTGGTTGTTTTGTATTCAGCGGTTTCATGTTCCAGTCTTACGTAACCAATCAATTCAGAATTGGGTTCTCTCAAAATAACAAGATGAGGTTCTTTTACCATCCTAGTATGATACTTCTCCTCGATTTTATCTATCGTTAAAGTATCATCTTTTCTGCCATCGAATGAAAACGCTAACAAATTGGTATCATCTAACCGTTTGCGAAGCACTTCTTGTCTGCATTTCTCTTTTTCTCTGCGAACTTTCGATTTATCCATGATGAGAGGTTTCCCATGCTTATCTTTAATTTTAAAATCTTGCAAAAGGGCGGTTCCCAATGCTGATGCTACTCTGTCAGGCACACCATATCTGTCACATACCAAGGCAAAGTTAAAACAATCGTATCTCTCTGTGGATTGTGAACTTGTGCTTCTATCCTTATCTTCTTGAACCGGTGGCGGTGCGTATGTTGAATCATCGGGATCTTGGTATGTTGGCATTGATGACATAGACGTTGCTCCTTGCTCTTCAGTTTCCATCACAAATGCATCCATTGTTAGTCTTCTCTGATTATGTTGATCGTGCATGAACTCTTTGAGGCGTTCGGGAACCCAGCCGCATGCACATGGAGCTGCCTTCAAATCGCATTTACATGTTCCAATGTAAAAAATTTTTTCCAGAGATTTTACATACTCTGTAAATTGTTGGGTGTTGTTTCTTCTTTTGATTTGCTCTTGAAACTTGTCAAGCAATTTATTCAATTTATTAAATACACTTTTTTTCAGCATTATTTCCATACCAAGTTTTTCCCAAATTCCAATCAACTTATCTTGTACTTGAAAAGTGAATGATTTATGGGAAAACTTTTTTTGTTCTGTTTTAGCACGTTCGCTTAAGTAAAAATAATATCTCAAGATATCCAGATGGGTTGGTAAATTAAGATCAGTTAAATCAGTAGACACACCAAAAACAGTAACATCATGCTTGGGTATATGACTCATTGGGTTTTCGATAGTTGTCGATGTAGTTGCTTCATCTTGCGGTGTAGAGGATGGTGGATTCATTGTAAACTTTTTGATTTGGAATGGTCACTTCACTTATTATTTTTTTTGAAATATTTTTTTATCTGAAATTAGCACTTCACACTTTGAGTTCTTCACAACGACTTAATGCATTCACAAAAACTGTTGCGTAATATATGGTCTAGGAGACGAGGTAATAAGAATGAAATGGTAATTTCAATTCTACCTGCTGTGTCTTGTGGTGGCTTAAAAAAAACAACACAAGCAATTTTACGATCTGCAATTGTGTCACAGTGATACCTTCATTGTTTAAAAGGGTTGCGGTGCATTCCAGTGATACCTTAATTGTTAAAATGGTTGCAATTCTTAAGAAGGTGCCTTAAAATACCCACAAAAAGGGTTGTAAAAACAACCTTCATTTCTTAAGTAGGTGCTATAAAAAAACTACACAAGTAAGTTTACGACATGCAGCTGTGTCTTAAAAAACGCACACAAGCAATTTTCCGATTTGCAATTGTGTCACAGTGATACCTTCATTTTTTAAAACGGTTGAATAAAAAACCCACACAACTATGTTTACGACATGCAAATGCATCACAGTGATGGCTTGGTTTTAAAAGGGTTTTAAAAACGCTAATTTCTAATAATTTTTTTTAATTTCTTTTCTATTACTAAGTTAAATTCATTTTTTCATTTACATATGTTCTGACTAAATAAATTTCTAAAGAGAAAAATAAACTCCAAAAAGAAAAAACATAGGCATTTCGCTGATTTTTTCATGTAAAGTAAAGGGGGGTTCCAGGGGGTGTGCCACTGGCATCGGTGGGTCGGGCCTCCAAAGTTAGTGGGGGTCGGTCATACATTTGGACTCGATTGGAGCACTCTAAATGGGTCAAAGTGGGATTTTTCAAAATTTGCCCCTACCCAAAAGTTCGACCCAAATTGGGGGACATCAGAATTCGTTTTAGAGGTATGGTTCCTTCGGCAAAGTTTCTTATTTTGATCCCTAGAATATGATTTTCACAGAGCAATGGGCGATTTTTTTGCCTCCCCACAAATCGACCCGGCCTAATATGTATGTATTTAGTACTTAGGCTTTACTTAAAAATCCGTATGTATATAATGCATATTTATTTAATTAAGCTTAAAATTGTACTTCCTCACTCCTGTACTTTACTTCATTGACTGACTTCAACTTCGCCGCAAATTGAACAAAGCAAAACATGATTTTTATGCGAGACAAATTTCCACAGAAAGTAACGGTAGAAAATAATTTTTGGATATTTATTCTATTTTTCAGCTGACTAGAATGCAGCATTCTACTTTGCATTCTGCGAAACGAAGCAAAGAAGCGAAATAAAAAAACTATTGTAGGACATTCTACATCGCATTCCCTGAAATGATGGAAAGAAGCGAAACAAATAAAATATTGTAGGACATTCTACTTTGCATTCCCCGAAATAAGGCAAAGAAGCGAATAAAAAAAAATATTATAAGACATTCTACTTTGCATTCCCCGAAATGAAACAAAGAAGCGAAATAAATATAATATTATAAGACATTCTACTTTGAATTACCGGCAATGCCTAAAAGAAGCGAAAAAATTCGAAGGTATTATAACGCTATGCCTTCTAGAACGCGTTACCACTAAAAGCGATTACCGATTTTTTGCTGGGATGGATGGCGGTGATGTCAGTCTTTATTTAACGGAGGACATCAACCAACCGGGCAGAGGCACCTTCCCGATTAAGGATCCGGATATTCCACGTGCATACCCTCAAATTATAGTCCTTTCTACGTTTGCCGTGATCGTCATCAGAAGAAGGGGGTATCATCCGAGGCATGGTTATTTTTTCATTGGGTATCGTTTTAACGTGCAGGGACCCAAACAAAGCGCAGGCGGGGTTATACGTCTTCTCACACGGGGTTGTGGAACAAATATTGTTAACGAAGCGATATTCTGCCAAAATCCGCAATAAAATCTGCGTTTTGCTAACTTTAGTATTGCAATTGCCACGCCCATTTCTAGGGGTCTGTCGCCTTACAGAAAAATTTTGT
>NW_023459503.1:41384-49187 GCF_013731165.1 Rhagoletis pomonella | reverse complement strand
TGCCACGCCCATTTCTAGGGGTCTGTCGCCTTACAGAAAAATTTTGTTGTATAAATATTATAACTGGATAGGTATTCTATCGGAATCTGCAATCAAATTTAAATTCTTACAAAAACCCGATGTTTAACACCCTGCTAAATATGGCTCATCATAAGTTTTTGAAGACAAATTACAAAAAATTGTTGACTCTCACAAAACAAAGCTTCTGGTCATAAAAAAAAAATATTTTAAAAATAGTTCTTGAAAAAACGCCCAATTTTATAAACATGCTTTTAATAGAGAATTAAACAAGGAATACGATGGTATAATTTTAAAACCTAATTTACTGGTCTTCACTATGCAAATCATCTTCAAAAAGTTCAACTGTTAATAGCTAAGTTAGCTTTGGGACAATCTTGACCGCATTATATAGAGAAATCTTAAGCCCGTTTCTTTAGCTTTAAAACGACGTTAAGATGAAAATTCTACAATGCGCAGAACCCGAGACATAACGATTTGAAGTTGTACATGATTAGTCAGAATCACGAAAAAATGCAAACAGATCATATCTCCGAAGAAAAAAAAAGAAAAAAAAATTCCTCGAAACGTGAACCCATGAAAAAAAATTTGAAGACAATCGAACGTGTGACACCAAATTTGGTGTCCGATATGAAAAAAAAACGTTAGCGGGCCCAATTTATCGAGCTATAATTTCCTTGTATTATTTTTGAATATATAGGAAAAATTTTGGAAGTTAGGGGGGAAGGTTCGGGCACCGCTTTGAGCGACCTCTAAATATTTTTGATTTCAAAATAAAAAGTAAGGGTATATTTTTTTCGGTATATAAGAATCCTAGGGGGTGAGGGCATAAAAATTCCGACTTTACTTTTTCACATGCATTTTTGGAGGTACAGTGAAATAACTCCCAAATAGAATAAGTCCCAATGAAATAAGTTAAAATAAAAATTACAACAACACCTAACTTAAAGCAATGAAATAACTCCCAAAGAAGGAAATGAAATAAGTCCCAATATTTGGGAGTTATTTCATAATAAAACCACAAGTCCCAAACAATTTGAAATAACTCCCAAAAAAAATACATAAGTTCCAAGAAAAATTAAATAATCCCCAAATTTGGAAATGCTATTTAATTAGTATATGTAAATTTGTACATAAGCGAACACTTAAATAATATGTTATATCATAAGTTATAAATTTATGTATATTATACATAATAAGATGTAAAAAAATAAACAAATATATGAAATATGCATTTACAAAAAAGCCTACGTTGTGTCGTTAACTTTTTCACTATAAACATTTTTATTTAAGTATTTATTTATTTATTACAGTCATTTGATCTATATACATTCACGTATATACATTTGAAATATGTATGCAAAATTAATCTATAATAAAAGTAAAATTAAAATTAATGGTTATAGTAAGTTAGCCTGTTACACTTTTTCTTCTAAGCTATAAAATAGTTTATGTATAATTAATTAAGATAGCATATTCTCGATGCTGTTGGAATGGACGTGATTCTAAACAGTACCGTAAATATATCACGTAGGACATGCGGTCTAAGAGTGTAATTTCCAGAGCCGCCACAACTGGGCGGTTGGAAAGGACTAGTTTCCAAGCCGCCTTTTATAGACTTCTCTTCCGTCAGGCGATCTGAATGGACGAGATCCAGAGTCGCGCTATTTGATCGGACGGAAAGGACTAGTTTCCATGCCGACCTTCCTATTTCAAACATTATGGGTGATCTGAATGGAAGAGATCCAGAGTCATCCAGCTAGTACGGATGGAAAGGACTAGTTTTCACGCCGGACCTTTTTTTCTAATAACCAATGTTCTGACCAAGTAGCAGCCTTTTGAAGGTACCAACGTTTTCACTTAAAGTTTTCAAGTCCTTCGGCAATGCATTTAGCTTGCAGCATTGCGTGTTTTTAGATGTTTGCAAGGAATCATCAGCATATTGGGCTCAACCTCAAAACAAATCACGCATAGAGTTTGAGGGCGCGGTATTTCTGATGGCTTCAACGCAATATCTTCCTCTTCTTCCTACTCCTCTTCTCCATCTTCTTCAAGATAAGAGTGATCTTCAAAAATATCTCCTTCTGGCTCCATTTCATTAACAATACTGTTTTTCGGAAACACCAATTTCCTTTTTTTTAGTTCTGCCCAAAGCTCCACCGCTATTAGCCAGCAATTCGAAATCTCGGGACTTGCTAAACTCCTCTGTTTGTAAAATTTTGTCAAGTTTATAAAAGTTTCCCTGTTTGGATATCATTTTCGCCAGCGCTCATTATATCCTTCGACGGCAGATGTCTTTCATGTCGGTGTCCCAAAAACTGACATTCCGTGTCATCTAATCTGTGTTTGATATTAATAAAAAACAAACAAAGACTTATACTAGTTATACTAGTTTTCTTTAGAAGTGATATTCTTATACTAGTTTTCTTTAGAAGTGCTTACTTTCGTTAACAATTGCTTTTCGAAGTATTTCAAAAAGTTCATAAAATGGAAATGACGCTCGAGGTTTCCTATATCGTCCTTAATTTTCTCAAACTATATGCGCGGCAGGCAACCGAAGAAGTTATACAAGCTTGTAGTATTCCAATGATGTCTTACTGTCTTGCCGAATGAGCAAGTTGCTTATGTTTTGTTGTTATTTGGCGTCGTACCGCCTGGCATAAATGAAACCAACAGCCGCATAGTTTTGAATCCGAAAATAAGGCCATTATAGCCCTTCCTAGGCTCGCTTCAGGTCGCATAGGTCGCACCATTTAAGTTCAAAACATTAGAATTGATGTAATTGCATAAATGTGCATAGCTATTTGTTGACTTTTTATTTGTCAAAATAAAAAAATACTGGAAAAACCTAGTAAAAGTAACACGAAATTATTTCCCAACCTCGTCATTATATATATGTGGCAACTCTGTTGTCGGCACAACTTCCAACAGCACAAATCACAGCCAACGTAACCTTAAGAAATGTCAAAATCTTTTCATTCATTCGCTTTTCATCTTTTTTCCGACACGTGTCATCCTAACCTTTGTTAATAGTTTCGTAAGTTTTGTAATTAATTAATATAAATTAATAAAGAGAAGTAAAACCTACCACTGGTGACCCCGACGCACAATGGATGGCGACAGCAGTGTTATACAAGCGCCAGATTCGAGGAGTATGCAGAGTATGCACACACTTTCACTGCCGAAGCTGCCTCTGCCGGCTTTGTCAGAAAACAACATCGAGGCATACTTCTACTCCCTCGAATTCTGGTTCGAAGCATCTATGGTGATTGGAGACACGCGAAAATACAACATCGTTTTGGCAAGTGTGCCTCCACATCGGCTTATCGAGCTGCGAGCAGCAATCGAAGCAGCGCCTACCACAGGGAAGTACGCGTACATCAAGCAGAAGGTGGTCGAGCATTTTGGTGACAGTGAGCAGCGCCGCTTGCAGAGGGTGCTCTCAGAAATGCCTCTCGCGAACAGGAGACCAAGTGAATCCTAAAATGAGATGAAACGCGTGGCGGGTACATCTCTGAGTGACGGCGTGCTTCTGTACCTTTGGATCGGCCGATTACCTCCACATGCACGTGGAGCAATTATAGCAGCAGATGTTCAGCTGGCTCAGAGGATAAGAATAGCAGATTCCATTATACAGTCTTTGAACGCTCCCAATGCGGAAGTAGCAGAAGTTTCGTCGACACTGAGTGATTTCCAGCAAATTCAGAAAGAAATAGCAGCACTTTCACGCGATGTCCGCCATTTGCTAGACAGCCGCAAATCACGTACGAACTCTCGTTCGCGTTCACAATCACGTTCTCGTTCCCGTTCTCGCAATAGCGCACACGATATATCACGGTATCACGCCACCTACAAGGAAAAAGCTAACAATTGCCGCAAACCATGTGCTTTTAGTAAAAATCTAACCTCAACCACCGAGAAATCGCAATAGGCCAGCTCAGCTGAACTCTGGGAGTTAGGCGAACATTCCGAGAACGAAAATACTTCACGACTGTGCATTCGTGATTCAACCAGCAATATTCAATTTTTAATAGACACGGGCGCGGACGTATCCGTCGTCCCAAAAAGCCTACATTCAGCTCGAGCTACGCCTACATTAATAAAATTGTTCGCCGCCAATGGCACTGCCATAAATTTTTACGGCCAAGTTCTAATAAAGCTTAGTTTAGGTTTACGCCGTGAATTTTTTTGGAATTTTTTAATTGCAGACGTAAACCATGAAATTATAGGTGTAGATTTTTTAGCAAATTCCAACCTCATGGTCGATGTGAAGGACAAATGCTTGCACGATGGTTTGACTTCACTTAAAGCTAGGGTCAAAACGTTTGACGCTGGTACGCGTTATTCCAATATTCTGAAGCAGTTCCTGGAAATAACACGTAGTCCCAAACCTGGAGCAAAAACGAAATCAATGGTAACGCACCGCATCGAGACAACCGGTCACGCAAACCCCGCTGCTTACCTTCAGAGAAACTAAACGCCGCCCGCGCAGAATTTGAAACCTTGTTGAAGTTGGGCATTCGCCGGCCGTCGTGCAGCAGTTGGGCAAGTCCACTGCACATGGTCAGGAAAGCGGATGGATCTTGGAGACCATGCGGCGACTATCGCGCATTGAACGCCAACACCATGCCGGATCGTTATCCGCTTCCGTATTTGCAAGATTTTGCTGCTATACTTAACGGAAAAACCATATTCTCCAAAATTGACCTTCAGAAAGCATTCATCCTGATGACGTAGCCAAAACCAGGGTACGAAAATAAACTGTACAAAACAATTCCCATTTGCTCATCGATCATCATATCATTTGTGGTTTTGTACAGTTTTGTAAATAGTCAGAAACAAATTGTAAGATTCACTGTCATTTTCCCCAACGAGAAACGTTTGCTTTTCGTTTGTGACAATTGTACCATAGGGTACGTTTCATATGTATGCAAACGTTTCAATTACGTGAAAAATAATTTTTTCTGTAAATTTTCATATCCAATTCAATTAAAAAACATTTTTATTTTTTTTATTCATTGCAGCCATTCGTTTTGTATTTGTTTATTGCATATATGTGCATACATAAATATATTTTCCCTGCACGATTCATTTCGTTTGTTGTTTCGTCTGTAACTACTAAACTACTGTAGTGTACTATCGCCAAAGTGAACTCAGCCGTTTTGTTTCGTATTGTACCGAACTGTTAAAGTAATAAACGAAACGAAATAGTAACGTACAATATAGTTTATTTTCGTACACTGGCCAAAACGGCAATTACTACGCCTTTTGGACTCTACGAATTCACTTACATGACCTTCGGCTTGCGCAACGCGGCGGAAACCTTTCAGAGGTTAATTCACGAGGTTTTGCGAGGTCTAGACTTCGTTTTTGCTTATCTGGACGATATTTGCATCGCGTCGACAACACCCGCAGAACACGAGCAGCACTTGCAGACAGTTTTTCATCGCTTAAAAGAAAATTGCCTGACGATTAATGTTGCCAAGTCACAATTTGGCGCGACGGAGCTAAACTTTCTCGGCCATCGTATCACTGGCGAAGGTATACTCCCGCTTTCGGATCGTGTAAAAGCACTGGTGGAGTACCCGCTACCCACAGTCGCCAAAGAGCTCAAGCGATTTTTGGCGATGTTGAATTTTTATTGTCGGTTTTTGAAAAATGTGATAAACTTTCAAGGACCGCTGTTCGAAATGGTTCCGGGCAACCTGCGCAATGACAGTTCCAGCTTACAATGGACAGCAAAAACTATACACTGTCTCGAAGAATGTAAGAAACGACTAGCTAACTGCGCTTTACTTGCGCATCCGTCACCAAACGCCGAACTTTCATTATGGGTTGACGCCTCTAATTTTGCTGCAGGTGCCGTCCTAAACCAGATTACCAATAATAAGGTGGAACCGCTTGCGTTCTTTTCACGCAAATTTTCCGGCAAATTTGCTGTACTTAGCGACACGTTACTTTCGCTATCTAATCGAAGGAAGATGCGGCCATATTTACACCGATCACAAGCCTTTCACTTTTGCTTGTAAGCAAAAGCTCGAAAAGGCGCCAGATCGACAGACGCGTCAACTGGACTTCATCGGTCAAATCACAACAGACATAAGATTTGTCGAAGGTCAAAGTAACATCGTTGCTGATCTTCTTTCCCGCATACAGCGGAACAGTGTCGATTCAGAAGTGGTCCAAACCGAATGAAGATCGTGTTCAACAAATCGACGCACCTCCCATAAACTACGACGAGCTAGCGGAAGATCAGAGCCACGACGAGGAACTCAGAATGTTTCTGGATGAAGGGAGTACCAGTTCGTTAAATCTTAAATGTTTTGCTTTTCTTTTCAGCAATCGCAGTGTTTACTGTGACATCTCCATCGACCGTATACGACCGTTTATAACACGGAAGTTTCGCCAGCAAGTTCTTCGCGCCACTCACGGCTTATCGCATCCGGGTTCAAGAGCTACTGGAAAGCTCATGTGCGACCGCTTTGTATGGCCTGGAATTCGTCACGACAGCATCGAATTTGCACGAACCTGTGTAAACTCCAACGTAACAAAATAAGCCGTCATGCAACAGCACCCCTTGTAAGAAGGGATTTACCTTCACAACGCTTCGCCCACATCAATATCGGCATGGTCGGACCATATCCGTTAGCAGATGGATGTCGATACTGTCTAACTATTATCGACCGCTTTACGCGTTGGCCAGAAACTATTCCTATCGCCGACTCGACGGCATGTACCGTGTCACGAGCGCTAATTGACGGCTGGATTGCGCGATTTGGAGTTCCTGTCGATATCACTTCCGACTTGGGACGACAATTCATAGGCTCAGTATTTCAGGAGCTCGTGAAAGTATTGGGCGTCCATCACTTACGCACAACACCGTACCATCCGCAAACAAATGGGATAGTGGAGCGGTGGCATCGGACGTTAAAAACGTCAATTTTTGTCACAACACGCAGAGATGGGCCGCGTACTTGCCAATAATACTATTGGGGTTACGTTCCACGTTTAAAGAGGATCTAAGTGCACAGCATCAGGGCTCGTATATGGTACGACGCTTAGATTTCCTTCCGAATTTTTCATTAACGACGACCAGAGGACCGAATCCGAAGCCGTACAACAACTTCGCCATGCCATGCGAGACCTACGGCCCGTCGATACTGCCTGCCATTCTGTTCGGAAGCCTTTTGTTCATCCGCAACTGGAAACTTGCGACCAGGTTTTTGGGAGAGATGACCAGATAAAACCATCACTGTCGCCGCCGTATTCGGGTCCGTACAGGGTTGTGAGACGAATGCAAAAGTAATACGTAATGATGTGAATGGTAGGGAAACAAAAGTTTCGATCGATCGTATGAAACCTGTTTTTTTGACATACGACCAATAGTAACATTCCGACGCACTTACTCCGAGGCGAGTACTGTGGCAACTCTGTTGTCGGCAGAACTTCCAACAGCACAAATCACAGCCAACGTAACCTTAAGAAATGTCAAAATCTTTTCATGCATTCGCTTTTCATCGTTTTCCCGACACGTGTCATCCTAACCTTTGTTAATAGTTTTGTAAGTTTTGTAATTAATTAATATAAATTAATAAAGAAGAAGCGCGACGCAGCCCATGATGCGCCGCCAACCGCCGCATCGCGCCTTCCTCCCCCGGCTATAACTTACTTTGTCATAATATTCAATATGGAGCAAAATCAACTGTTTTAAACATCCGAACGGTACAATTGAAAATACGCCATCGATTAAAATCTTTTTATTGTTGTTGTTGGGAAAGTTTTCAT
>NW_023459503.1:32038-41284 GCF_013731165.1 Rhagoletis pomonella | reverse complement strand
GCGACTTCAATGCCAGGGTGGGCAAAGAAGGGATCTTTGGAACCACCGTCGGAAAATTCAGCCTCCACGACGAAACGTCCGACAACGGATTGAGGCTGATCGACTTCGCCGGGGCCCGAAACATGGTAGTATGCAGTACTAGGTTCAAGCATACAAAGATCCATCAAGCTACCTGGCTGTCTCCGGATCGAAAAACGAGAAACCAAATCGATCATGTTGTGATAGACGGAAGGCACGGTTCCAGTGTTTTAGACGTACGCACACTCCGAGGCCCAAACATCGACTCGGATCACTATCTTGTTGCAGCCAAGATACGCACCCGCCTCTGTGCAGCAAAAAATGTGCGCCCAAATATGCAAGGCAAGCTTAACGTCGAAAAGCTGCAATCACAACAGATAGCCAGCGCTTTCGCTACTCGACTCTCATACCTGCTCTCAGAAAGCACTCTTCAACAAACCGACATATGCGAGCAGTGGAACCACATTTCCCGCTCATTAAGTACCGCCGCCGAAGAAGTAGTCGGATTTCAGCGAGCCCGAAAGAACAACTGGTACGATGAGGAGTGTCAGGAAGCTGCAGAGAAAAAAGATGCCGCCTACAGGGCCACGCTGCGATCGGGCACAACGCGCGCTATGTGGGACCTCTATAGGGATCTGAAGAGGGAAGCGAGACGTATTTGCCGCAATAAGAAGAGAGAGGCAGAAATACGTGAGTGCGAAGAGCTTGAAATGCTGGCCGACAGGAGGAATGCCCGAAAATTTTACCAGAGAGTTAGGCGACTTACGGAAGGTTTAAAGACCGGGGCGCACTCCTGTAAGACCAATAATGGCGACCTAGTAACTGATGTCCAGAGCGTACTTAAATTATGGAGGGAACACTTTTCCGCCCTACTAAATGGTAGCAGCACGGAAAGTTGTGGAGAAGAAGAACCCGAGCCCGCAGTCGATGATGACGGAGTCGACGTTCCACCGCCTGACTATGACGAGTTAGGTATAGCAATAACGCGGCTGAAAAACAACAAAGCCGTTGGAGCTGACAGCCTGCCAGCTGAGCTATTCAAGTACGGCGGCGAGGAGTTGATAAGGTGCATGCATCAACTCTTGTGCAGAATATGGTCAGATGAACGCATGCCCGACGACTGGAATTTAAGTGTGCTCTGCCCAATCCACAAGAAAGGTGACCCCGCCATTCGCGCCAACTACCGCGGGATCAGCCTTCTAAGCATAGGTTACAAGGTCTTATCGAGCGTATTGTGTGAAAGACTGAAGCCCACCGTCAATGAACTGATTGGGCCTTATCAGTGTGGCTTTAGACCTGGCAAATCCACCACAGACCAGGTATTCGCAATACGCCAAATCTTGGAAAAGACCCGCGAGAAAAGGATCGACACTCACCACCTATTTGTCGACTTTAAAGCCGCTTTTGACAGCACTAAAAGGAGTTGCCTATACGCCGCTATGTCTGAATTTGGCATCCCCTCAAAACTCATACGGCTGTGTAAAATGACGTTGAGCAATACCACCAGCTCCGTCAGAATTGGAAAAGACCTCTCCGAGCCGTTCGCCACAAAACGGGGTTTCAGACAGGGCGACTCCCTTTCATGTGACTTCTTTAATCTGATGTTGGAGAAGATAATAAGAGCTGCAGAACTGAACCGCTCAGGAACAATTTACTACAAGAGCGTGCAATTGCTGGCTTATGCCGATGACATCGACATCATCGGTAACAAAAACCGCGAAGTCTGTTCTGCCTTTTCCAAGTTGGATAGGGAAGCAAAGCGCATGGGTCTGGTGGTAAACGAGGACAAGACGAAGTATCTCATGTCATCAAACAAACAGTCAGCACATTCGCGCCTTGGCACCCACGTCACTGTTGACAGTTACAATTTCGAGAAAGTAGAGAATTTCGTTTACTTGGGAACCAGCATTAACACCGATAATAATGTCAGCATTGAAATCCAACGTAGAATCACTCTTGCCAACAAGTGCTACTTTGGACTGAGTAGGCAATTCAGGAGTAAAGTCCTCTCTCGACGTACGAAAACCACGCTCTATAAGTCACTCATCATGCCCGTGCTGGTATATGGCGCAGAAGCATGGACAATGACAACATCCGATGAGGCGGCTCTTGGGGTGTTTGAGAGAAAGATTTTGCGGAAGATTTACGGTCCTTTACTCGTTGGCGACGGCGAGTACCGCAGACGATGGAACGATGAGCTGTATGAGCTTTACAACGATATGGACATAGTGCAGCGAATTAAAATACAGCGGCTCCGCTGGCTTGGTCATGTCGTTCGAATGGACACCGACGCTCCAGCTCTGAAGGTATTCAACTCGGAACCCGCTGGTGGTAGCAGATGGAAAGATCAGGTGGAGAAGGACTTGGCTTCACTTGGCGTTTCCAATTGGCGTCAGTTGGCACAGAGGAGAAACGACTGGCGTGCTTTGCTGAACTCGGCCAAAATCGCTTAGGCGGTTACAGCGCCAAAAAAAAGAAGAAGAGAAGAAGAAGAATTTCCTTGTACTAGTTTTGAATATATAGGAAAAATTTTGGAAGATAGGGGGGAGGCTCGGGCACCGCTTTGAGCGACCTCTAAATATTTTTTGATTTCAAAATAAAAAGTAAGGGTATATTTTTTTCGGTATAGAAGAATCCTAGGGGTTGAGAGCATAAAAATTCCGACTTTACTTTTTCACATGCATTTTTGGAGGTACAGTGAAATAACTCCCAAATGGAATAAGTCCCAATGAAATAACACCCAATGAAATAAGTTGAAATAAAAATTACAACAACACCTAACTTAAAGCAATGAAATAACTCCCAAAGAAGGAAATGAAATAAGTCCCAATATTTTGGAGTTATTTCATAATGAAACAACAAGTCCCAAACAATTTGAAATAACTCAAAAATACATAAGTTCCAAGAAAAATTAAATAATCCCCAAATTTTGAAATGCTATTTTCCTACTCCTCTTCTCCATCTTCTTCAAGATAAGAGTGATCTTCAAAAATATCTCCTTCGGGCTCCATTTCATTAACAATACTGTTTTTCGGAAACACCAATTTCCTTTTTTTTTTAGTTCTGCCCAAAGCTCCACCGCTATTAGCCAGCAATTCGAAATCTCGGGACTTGCTAAACTCCTCTGTTTGTAAAATTTTGACAAATTTCTAAAAGTTTCTCTGTTTGGATATCATTTTGGCCAGCGCTCATTATATCCTTCGACGGCAGATGTCTTTCATGTCGGTGTCCCAAAAACTGACATTCCGTGTCGTCCAATCTGTGTTTGATATTAATAAAAAACAAAAAACAAGACTTATACTAGTTATACTAGTTTTCTTTAGAAGTGTTATTCTTATACTAGTTTTCTTTAGAAGTGCTTACTTTCGTTAACCATTGCTTTTCGAAGTATTCCAAAAAGTTCATAAAATGGAAATGACGCTCGAGGTTTTCTATATCGTCCTTAATTTTCTCAAACTATACGCGCGGCAGGCAACCGAGGAAGTTATACAAGCTTGTAGTATTCCAATGATGCCTTACTGTCTTGTCGAATGAGACAGTTGCTTATGTTTTGTTGTTATTTGGCGTCGTACCGCCTGGCATAAATGAAACCAACAGCCGCATAGTTTTGAATCCGAAAATAAGGCCTTTATAGCCCTTCCTAGGCGCGCTTCAGGTCGCATAGGTCGCACCATTTAAGTTCAAAACATTAGAATTGATGTAATTGAATAAATGTGCATACCTATTTGTACTGGAAAAACCTAGTAAAAGTAACACGAAATTATTTCCCAACCTCGTCATTATATATATGTGGCAACTCTGTTGTCGACACAACTTCCAACAGCACAAATCACAGCCAACGAAACCTTAAGAAATGTCAAAATCTTTTCATTCATTCGCTTTTCATCTTTTTCCCGACACTTGTCATCCTAACCTAATAGTTTTGTAAGTTTTGTTATTAATTAATATAAATTAATAAAGAGAAGTAAAACCTACAACTGGTGACCCCGACGCACAATGGATGGCGACAGCAGTGTTATACAAGCGCCAGATTCGAGGAGTATGCAGAGTATGCACACACTTTCACTGCCGAAGCTGCCTCTGCCGGCTTTGTCAGAAAGCAACATCGAGGCATACTTCTACTCCCTCGAATTCTGGTTCGAAGCATCTATGGTGATTGGAGACACGCGAAAATACAACATCGTTTTGGCAAGTGTGCCTCCACATCGGCTTATCGAGCTGCGAGCAGCAATCGAAGCAGCGCCTACCACAGGGAAGTACGCGTACATCAAGCAGAAGGTGGTCGAGCATTTTGGTGACAGTGAGCAGCGCCGCTTGCAGAGGGTGCTCTCAGAAATGCCTCTCGCGAACAGGAGGCCAAGTGAGTTCTACAATGAGATGAAACGCGTGGCGGGTACATCTCTGATTGACGGCGTGCTTCTGAACCTTTGGATCGGCCGATTACCTCGACATGCACGTGGAGCAATTATAGCAGCAGATGTTCAGCTGGCTCAGAGGTTAAGAATAGCAGATTCCATTATAGAGTCTTTGAACGCTTCCAAGGCGGAAGTAGCTGTAGTTTCGTCGACGCTGGGTGATTTCCAGCAAATTCAGAAAGAAATAGCAGCACTTTCACGCGATGTCCGCCATTTGCTAGACAGCCGCAAATCACGTACGAACTCTTGTTCGCGTTCACAATCACGTTCTCGTTCCCGTTCTCGCAATAGCGCACACGATGTATCACAGTATCACGCCACCAACAAGGAAAAAGCTAACAATTGCCGCAAACCATGTGCTGTTGGTAAAAAGCTAACCTCAACCAACGAGAAATCGCAATAGGCCAGCTCAGCTGAACTCTGGGAGTTAGGCGAACATTCCGAGAACGAAAATACTTCACGACTGTACATTCGAGATTCAACCAGCAATATTCAATTTTTAATAGACACGGGCGCGGACGTATCCGTCGTCCCAAAAAGCCTACATTCAGCTCGAGCTACGCCTACATCAATGAAATTGTTCGCCGCCAATGGCACTGCCATAAATGTTTACGGCCAAGTTCTAATAAAGCTTAGTTTAGGTTTATGCCGTGATTTTTTTTGGAATTTTTTAATTGCAGACGTAAACCATGCAATTATAGGTGTAGATTTTTTAGCAAATTCCAACCTCATTGTCGATGTGAAGCGCAAATGCTTGCACGATGGTTTGACTTCACTTAAAGCTGGGGTCAAAACGTTTGACGCTGGCACGCGTTATTCCAATATTCTGAAGCACTTCCTGGAAATAACACGTAGTCCCAAACCTGGAGAAAAAACGAAATCAATGGTAACGAACCGCATCGAGACAACCGGTCAACCCGTGTTCGCAAGACCCCGCCGCTTACCTTCAGAGAAACTAAACGCCGCCCGCGCAGAATTTAAAACCTTGTTGAAGTTGGACATTCGCCGGCCGTCGTGCAGCAGTTGGGCAAGTCCACTGCACATGGTCAGGAAAGCGGATGGATCTTGGAGACCATGCGGCGACTATCGCGCATTGAACGCCAACACCATGCCGGATCGTTATCCGCTTCTGTATTTGCAAGATTTTGCTGCTATACTTAACGGAAAAACCATATTCTCCAAAATTGACCTTCAGAAAGCATTCATCCTGATGACGTAGCCAAAACGGCGATTACTACGCCTTTTGGACTCTACGAACTCACTTACATGACCTTCGGCTTGCGCAACGCGGCGCAAACCTTTCAGAGGTTAATTCACGAGGTTTTGCGAGGTCTAGACCTCGTTTTTGCTTATCTGGACGATATTTGCATCGCGTCGACAACACCCGCAGAACACGAGCAGCACTTGCAGACAGTTTTTCATCGCTTAAAAGAAAATTGCCTGACGATTAATGTTGCCAAGTCACAATTTGGCGCGACGGAGCTAAACTGTCTCGGCCATCGTACCACTGGCGAAGGTATACTCCCGCTTTCGGATCGTGTAAAAGCACTGGTGGAGTACCCGCTACCCACAGTCGCCAAAGAGCTCAAGCGATTTTTGGCCATGTTGACAGTTCCTGCGCAATGACAGTTCCAGCTTACAATGGACAGCAAAAACTATACACTGTTTCGAAGAGTGTAAGAAACGACTAGCTAACTGCGATTTACTTGCGCATCCGTCACCAAACGCCGAACTTTCATTATGGGTTGACGCCTCTAATTTTGCTGCAGGTGCCGTCCTAAACCAGATTACCAATAATAAGGTGGAACCGCTTGCGTTCTTTTCACGCAAATTTTCCGGCAAATTTGCTGTCTAGATACAGCACCTATGATAGGGAGCTGACCGCCATGTACTTAGCGACACGTTACTTTCGCTATCTAATCGAAGGAAGATGCTGCCATATTTACACCGATCACAAGCCTTTGACTTTTGCTTGTAAGCAAAAGCTCGATAAGGCGCCAGATCGACAGGCGCGTCAACTGGACTTTATCGGTCAAATCACAACAGACATAAGATTTGTCGAAGGTCAAAGTAACATCGTTGCTGATCTTCTTTCCCGCATACAGCGGAACAGTGTCGATTCAGAAGTGGTCCAAACCGAATGAAGATCGTGTTCGACAAATCGACGCAGCTCCCATAAACTACGACGAGCTAGCGGAAGATCAGAGCCACGACGAGGAACTCAGAATGTTTCTGGATGAAGGTAGTACCAGTTCGTTAAATCTTAAACGTTTTGCTCTTCCTTTCAGCAATAGCAGTGTTTACTGTGACATCTCCAACGACCGTATACGACCGTTTATAACACGGAAATTTCGCCAGCAAGTTCTTCGCGCCACTCACGGCTTATCGCATCCGGGTTCAAGAGCTACTGCAAAGCTCATGTGCGACCGCTTTGTATGGCCTGGAATTCGTCACGACAGCATCGAATTTGCACGGACCTGTGTAAACTCCAACGTAACAAAATAAGCCGTCATGGAACAGCACCCCTTGTAAGAAGGGACCTACCTTCACAACGCTTCGCCCACATCAATATCGACGTGGTCGGACCATTTCCGTTAGCAGATGGATGTCGATACTGTCTGACTATTATCGACCGCTTTACGCGTTGGCCAGAAACTATTCCTATCGCCGACTCGACGGCATGTACCGTGTCACGAGCGCTAATTAACGGCTCGCTTCTTCACTGCAAGGAGCCTAGCCCTATCCCCTGCGAAATCCTCGGCAACCCTTTTCACCACCTGGACGAAGGTCAGACTGCCACTGGGTATTCACGTCGATGACGTAACAATTCCGACGGTGAATAATCCGAAAATCCTCGGAGTTACCTTCGACAGTCTGCTCTCCTTCTCGGCGCATACAACCGCAATTGTCAACAAAGTACAGAGCCGCAACAAAGTCCTCAAGTCGCTGGCCGGCAGCACTTGAGGCAAAGATAAAGAAACGTTGTTGGCAACATACAAGGCAATTGGCCGGCCGGTTCTGAACTACGCAGCGCCCGTATGGTCGCCGGGGACTAGCAGGACGCAGTGGATGAAGCTGCAGACCTGCCAAAACACGGCATTACGTACCGCGACAGGATGCCTCCTGATGACGCCTCTACATCACCTTCACGACGAGGCCCAGATGCTCCCGGTAAAGGAGCATAACTTAATGCTCTGCAAGCAGTTCCTCGCTGGGAGCTACAGACGTGGCCATCCCAGCGGGCAACTGCTCGCGGAAGAGCCCTCGCCACGGCACGTCAGGAGGCATCTTTACGAACTGACAGACGAAGTCCAGAGGTATATTAAACAACCTCTGGACCCGACAACCTACCGACAGGCCCTCAACGGCATTCACAGGGAATCAGTCTCAAGTTATGTAGACTCCCGCCCTGTGAATGCCGTTCTAGGCACACAACCACCGGACGTGGACGGGACAGAACTTTGTCTGCCTCGGGAGACCCGCTCAACAATAGCCCAACTTCGCTCTGGCTATTGCAGCAGGCTAAACAGCTACCTGAGTAGAATCAACGAGGATGTGCCCAACCAATGCCCGGCATGTGGAGAGTCGCCACATGACTCCCGGCACCTCTTCACATGCCCTGAGAATCCCACTCAGCTAACGCCCCTGTCCCTCTGGACAGCCCCTGTGGAAGTCGCACACTTCCTGGGCCTCCCCTTAGCTGAAATAGACGACAACGATGATGGATGAGCCGTCCCGAACGGGACTTAGTAGCCGCTACAACAACAACAACAACGGCTGGATTGCGCGATTTGGAGTTCCTGTCGATATCACTTCCAACTTGAGACGACAATTCATAGGCTCAGTATTTCAGGAGCTCGTGAAAGTATTGGGCGTCCATCACTTACGCACAACACCGTACCATCCGCAATTAAATGGGATAGTGGAGCGGTGGCTTCGGACGTTAAAAACGTCAATTTTGTGTCACGACACGCAGAGATGGACCGCGTACTTGCCAATAATACTATTGGGGTTACGTTCCACGTTTAAAGACGATCTAAAGTGCACAGCATCAGGGCTCGTATATGGTACGACGCTTAGATTGCCTTCCGAATTTTTCATTAACGACGACCAGAGGACCGAATCCGAAGCCGTACAACAACTTCGCCATGCCATGCGAGACATACGGCCCGTCGATACTGCCTGCCATTCTGTTCGGAAGCCTTTTGTTCATCCGCAACTGGAAACTTGCGACCAGGTTTTTGTGAGAGATGACCAGATAAAACCATCACTGTCGCCACCGTATTCGGGTCCGTACAGGGTTGTGAGACGAATGCAAAAGTACTACGTAATGATGTGAATGGTAGGGAAACAAAAGTTTCGATCGATCGTATGAAACCTGTTTTTTTGACACACGACCAATAGTAACATTCCGACGCACTTACTCCGAAGGGAGTACTGTGGCAACTCTGTTGTCGGCAGAACTTCCAACAGCACAAATCACAGCCAACGTAACCTTAAGCAATGTCAAAATCTTTTCATTCATTCGCTTTTCATCTTTTTCCCGACACGTGTCATCCTAACCTTTGTTAATAGTTTTGTAAGTTTTGTAATTAATTAATATAAATTAATAAAGAAGAAGCGCGACGCAGCCCATGATGCGCCGCCAACCGCCGCCAACCGCCGCATCGCGCCTTCCTCCCGCGGCTATAACTCACTTTGTCATAATATTCATTATGGAGCAAAATCAATTGTTTTAAACATCCGAACGGTACAATTGAAAATATGCCATCGATTAAAATCTTTTTATTGTTGTTGTTGGGAAAGTTTTCAT
>NW_023459503.1:29878-31938 GCF_013731165.1 Rhagoletis pomonella | reverse complement strand
CGTGTATGCTTTTTAAAATTGTTAACCCGTCGTTCAAACAGCCCACGAAAACGAGTGCTAATAATTTATGACTAGATGGAATTAATGTTGATAGAGAGTATATACTGAAAGAATATGCTGACTTATTTAATGCGTTAGGATGTTTCGAAAAAGAATATAACATTAAGTTAAAAAAAGATGCAAAGCCAGTTGCTCGAGAGTCCAAAGTATTAATTAATAAAATTAACACCGATAATAAGTCGGCATGGAAATCCAACGCAGAATCACTCTTGTCAACAAGTGCTACTTTGGACTGAGTAGACAATTCAGGAGTAAAGTCCTCTATCGACGTACGGAAACCACGCTCTATAAGTCACTCATCATGCCCGTGCTGGTATATGGCGCAGAAGCATTGACAATGACAACATCCGATGAGGCGGCGCTTGGAGTGTTTCGAGAGAAAGACTTTGCGAAAGATTTACGGGCCTTTACGCGTTGGCGAGGGCGAGTACCGCAGACAATGGAACGATGAGCTGTATGAGCTGTACAACGACACGGACATAGTGCAGCGAATTAAAATACAGCGGCTCCGCTGGCTTGGCCATGCCGTTCGAATGGACACCAACGCTCCAGCTCTGAAAGTATTCAACTCGGAACCCGCTGGGGGTAGCAGAGGAGAAGGGAGGCCCATACTGCGATGGAAAGATCAGGTGGAGAAGGACTTGGCTCACTTGGCATTTCCAATTGGCGTCAGTTGGCACAGAGGAGAAACGACTGGCGTGCTTTGCTAAACTCGGCCAAAATCGCTTAGGCGTTTACTGCGCCAAAAAAGAAGAAGAAGAAAGCGAGTTGCTCATGCGCCAAGAAGAGTGCCACTTGCTCTAAGTAAAAAATTAAAGAAAAAATTAGATGAATTAGTGGATAAAGGTAGAGAAGGTAAATGAATATTCGGAATGGGTGAATCATTTAGTAACTGTTGAAAAAAAAAATTCTGACAAGTCTCTGAGGCTTTGCATTGATCCGCGAGAATTAAATAATAATCTTTGTGATGAGCATGCCTATATTCCAACTTTTGCTGACGTGGCATCGAGGCTCAGCGGAATGAAATACTTTAGTGTCTTAGATTTGAAAGATGGTTTTTTGGCACGTAAAGTTAGACGCTGAATCAAAAAAGTTGTGCACAGTTGCAACACCTTTCGGAAATTATAAATTTACAAGGCTTCCCTTTGGAATAAAATTAGCGTCTTCCAAAAAATGAACTTTGAAAATTGTGGAGACATTAAAAATGTTATCGTATACTTTAATGATGTATTAACAGTAGGCAAAACTAAAGAAGAGCATGACTTGTCATTGAAAAAGTGTTAGATAGAGCAAGAGAAAAAAATTTTAAGTTTAATGTTAATAAGATTCAAATTGCACTAGAAGAGGTGAAATACCTAGGCCATATTTTTTCACATAATCAAATTAAGCCAGATCTGAAAGACTAATTGCTATTAAAGAAATGGGACGACCGAAGAATAAGAAAGATCTTCAAACATTTCTTGGAGTTGTCAATTATATGCGGTCATTTGTCCTAAAAAACTGCTCCCTTGCGTGAGCTGCTGAAGAAAAATTCAATATTTTTGTGGACAGAATTACACGATAAAGTGTTTAGTGACATCAAGGAGTGCTTAGTAAACTGAAATATTGAAGCTCCATTTGATGCTAAAAAATAAATAGCAGTACAATGTGATGCGTCCCAAAGTGGTATAGGCTGCTGCCTGTTACAAGATGGTAAACCAATCTCATTTGCATCTAGAAGTCTGACCGCATGTGAAAAGAATTACTCACAGACGGAAAGAGAAATGTTGTCAATTATATTCGCCTGTACAAAATTTAACTTCTATACGTATGGTCGTACGGTTAGGGTGGTAAACGATCAAAAACCTTTGCTAGGAATCATGAAAAATGACATTCATAAAATAGCATCAGCAAAATTACAGCGTATGAGACTGAAGCTCTTGAATTTTGATGTAGTGTTAGAGTCTGCCCCGGTAAAACTATTCAGTTAGCAGATTATTTATCGCGCTATATGGTTAATT
>NW_023459503.1:27848-29778 GCF_013731165.1 Rhagoletis pomonella | reverse complement strand
ATGAAGATAAAACAATAACTGAATCCATCTTAACAATAAACGTGAGTAATGCAAAGAAAGCGGAAGTTCAAAGAGATACCGAAAATGATGAAATATTAAAACAAGTTAAGGAGCATTGTCGAGAGGGGTGGCCAAATGGTAAAGAAAAATGTTCTGAGTTAGTTCGATACTATTATAAAATGAAAAATGATATAGTGCTAGAAGATATAATATGACAGAATTATCATTCTGAAATCGATGAGAAAAGATATTTTAACAAAACTTCATGAACCACATTTTGGTAAATATTATAAAAACAACAAGTAGAGCAAGAAATTCTGTATTCTGGCCCGGTATACGTAATGAAATTGAACAAACGGTCTCACATTGTCGCGAATGTCAAATGAATTCATCAATGAATCAAAAAGAGCCACTCATTGCGCAAGTAATTCCAAATCGGCCATTTGAAAAAATTGCATGCGATATTTTAGAATATAAATCAAAAAATTATCTCGTAGTTGTAGACATCTATTCCAAATGGATAGAGCTAGTTAAACTTAGAGGCAAAGCAGCTCCCGATATTAATTTGGAACTATTGAAAATGTTTTCAACATTCGGATATCAACGTTTTATAGTAGAGCTCTCGATTTTGTTCGCACATTTTCAAACAGCCCGGGTATATGAGCAGCGAGTACTCGCACACTTGTTCAATGCTCATTACTCGAAAATTGTCGAGCTTGAGCTCGAGCAATTCGAGTTTTTTCGAGTAATTTGAGCCATGGTACAATAAAAACAGGTAGAAGCCAAATTGACATCAAACCTACAAAAGTCAAAGTTTTCGGGAGAGTAAAAATAAAAATGAGCGTGTGTAAGGAAAAATAAAAAAAATACATTTCGCTGGTTGACGTTTTTGAGTAAATTTGAAGTTTAGTTTCTATTTATTTATTTTTCTTTAGTTAAAATTTGTTAATTTGTATGTTGTTTTATGTTTTTAATTTATGAGTTGCAGTGTTGTTGGAGGGACTTTCCGGCATAAGGGTCATAGGAACAGCACTTGGCATCAAACGTGCCTTTCCTGTACCTCCCGGTGCATTTATGAAATCTGCTGCTTTAAAATGTTTAACGCACAGCAAGGCATTTCGCTGCAGCTCTGGCCCACAGCTGCTTTCGCAACGCTCTTTACGCGAAGGACATTGAGGCACGTTAAAAAATTAGTGGTATCTGCTTCATATTTAACACCACATAAAAAACAACGCTTCGGTGTTGCATTTTTAACACATACATTAAGTATAAACTGCACAACACTACAAAAATTCAAATGTTAATTAAAATTTGTTATTAACGAACATTCAAAAAAAAAACAACGATATGATATTCAAAGCGTAACGAAATATAGGAAATAAAAGAAAAACAAGTTGAAGTTTAAAGGTTTGGTTCTCATGAGAGCAACGTCATTTTGGCTTCTACCTGTATTTATGTGCCTTGATTTGAGCAATGTTTTTTTATTATATTGACATTTTTGGTAACAACTTTTTAAATTTTTCAAATTATTGATATATAATGCAAAGATTGTTTCATTGGTATTTAATAATAGAATTTATTTAACATGAATTAGAAAGCAGCTGCTGAAAAATACAATTTATAAATTTTCTTTTGTTTATGAAATTGTTCAAAAACTCGAAAATTTTGAACAAACATTTGTGCAGTTGAGCAATGAACGAGTTTCGAGCGAGTATCGAGCTACTCGCATTGCCCGATACCCGGGTATCTAGAGCACTATTTTACAGTTTCGGATAATATGCCACTGGGATCATTCGAATGTAGCCGCTTTGCAAAAGAAAATGACATTGAAATTTTAACGAGTAGTCCTCGGTATGCCCAATCAAATGGAATGGCTGAAAAGGCTGTTCACATTTGCAAGAATATTCTAATAAAATTATAGTTTAAAAAA
>NW_023459503.1:24251-27748 GCF_013731165.1 Rhagoletis pomonella | reverse complement strand
AAATGAAGCAAGAAAATTATAAGAGATATTATGACAAAAATTCGAGAAAGAGAAATATGGAGCTAAAAGAAAATGAAAGGGTAATTTTTCCTAACAACAACAAATGGCAGATTGGATATGTCCTCCGAAAGCATAGCGCACCTCGATCATACGTTATTCGCTCCGATGGTATAGACGAAATACCAGGCATATTAAGCTATTTAAAAAAAAAAATCGACAACGAAAATAGCGGAACCAGGATGCAGTCCTGCCATCGAAAGGAAACACGCACTAGCGCAACTTATTACAAAAAAAAAAACTAGTTTTAAATACTTTTCATACAAATTTATGATCTATTTTATACTATAAATAATTTACAATAAGAGATACCAAAACAAAAAAAAAAAGTTCTTTATATCATTTAGTGTTCTAGGGTAGGAAGAAATAGTGTACTATTAATTTCTTAAGAAAGGGGAAGGTGTAGCATCATGTATTTGAAAATATGTACATATGTATGTAAACATATTTGCTAACCTACTGTATTACAATATGAGTTCTCAATACACAGTCTGATGTCACAACTCGAAGAGTACAGAGTTTCTCTCGTGCGCAAATACCACATTAACTACATCAGTTGGAGTCTTCGGAGATGCTGCAAAAACTTTCGCTGTCAAATATTGCAGACCACGTTTGACTTTGTTGAAATTAATATTTATTGTAGATTCCTGGTTGCTTTATTAACAAAAGGCATTGTTAATCACCCAATGTGAAATAAAACATGTAAGACTATTAGCTTACCTCAAGCACACGTTTCGAAAATTTTCCCGGATTCCGCTGACAGCACTAGGAGCGCCTAATATACTTGTGCCATCTAAACATTGATTAAGTTCCGTTGATCCCTATGGTTATGTTCAATGAAGTCTATGACCCTACGACACTGCCCGTTTTCCAAAATCACTCGCGACTTGCAACTTGTTTCGTAACACGTATAATATATCCTACCTTTAGCTTCAGATTTTTTTAATTCTTCTTTTTATTTCTATTTTGCCACTCATTATTTCAAACGCAAGACTTGAAATTTTTTTGCACTTTTTGCAATCCTAACAAGAACTGATTGCGTACGCATTGTTTAAAAACAAATAACTCATTGTTTTGCTACAACTTACTTTACAACAGTTTTAGAAACTGTTAGAAAAACGTCGAAATTGGTTAAATTGTAATTTTAAGAAAAATGAAACAAGTCCCAACAAAAGTGAACTAACTCTCAATGCTTAAATTGCAAACAAAATGAAATAAGTCCCAACAAAAATGAAATAACTCCTAATGGTAAAAAAAATTTCGTTGGGATTTATTTCATTACGAAATAATTCTCTACAAAAAATTGTGAAATAAGTCCCAACGCACTGGAAGTTATTTCATAATGCAACAAGTCCCATTTTGTATGGAAAATATTTGGGAGTTATTTCACTTTTTTTACTTAATTCATTTGAGAGTTATTTCACTGTACCCTTTTTGGACGCCCTTGTGTGCATAACTCAGTGGTTAGCGCTTCCGACTTTGCACATTGATGATGCGGGTTCGATCCCTGCTGAAGTCTAGAAAAAGTAGTCTGATGAGGAGATGTGGCGATCTCCGAAATAGCAGCTATACCTTCTACCGCTTAGACTTTGTTGCCTTTTCCATTTTTCCTAATAAACAAAGCTCGATAACAGTTTTACTTTCAGTTTTTTCTTCAAAAAAACTAACTTTTTCTACTTTTTTAAATGTTTTTCTCGGCAGAACTTTTTTTTTCAGGAACTTCATAACTATTCAAAAGCTACCCAGAACAAAAATTTTACTTTTTCGACTTTTACGAAAAAAATATTGTTTTGACGAAATTTTGCAGAACTCTCTTTTTCCTTCTCAGGAACTCTACAACTATTGAAAAGCTAACCAGAACGGTCATAATTTTTTTTTTATTTTTTTTTCAAAATTCAACTTTTTGACTTTTTGGAAAAAAACTAATCTTTTTTTCGGAGTAAAGTTGCAGAAGTTTTTTCCCCCTCAGTATTAAAAAGCTCTTTAGAACAGTTTTTTCAAACATTCAACTTTGTCGACTTTTTTGAAAAAGTTTTTTTACGAAATTTTGCAGAACTTTTTTGTTCCTTTTCAGGAACTCTAGAACTTTGAAAAGCTACTTGGAACAGTTTTTAGTGCCTTTTTACATGTCGTATGCTGCGTGAATCTGGCATACACAATTTATTAATCACTTTTTTTTGTCAAAATATCCAGAACTTTTTTCATTTTCAAGAACTCTAGAACTATTGAACAGCTACTCTGAACAGTTATTTTGACTTTTTGCGCCATACCGCCTGCCAGCTTCACAGACATAAGAAAAACCTTAAAGTAGTTTTGTAGGGAATTAAATTCTTTACACAGATAGTCATACATCAAACTTTATAAACCAACTCTGTGTATCTTAGAGCCAATAAAAGTGATTTTTTTCTAAAATTTATATTTTGATTTACTGTTAAACACTGATTTAAAAACTTTTTGAGAAGAAAAACTTATATCGTTACTTTATGAAGCAAAATAGTTTTCATACTTTCATTGATCCCCTTAACGTATTTTAAAAGATAAAATTATTTTACTTAGCTTAGAACAATCAAAGTAAAAAATAAATTTTCTATTATTTTTCATTTACAATTTTAGTTAGCTTAAAAATTTCTAAAAACTTATTAATATACTATTGCAAAGATTCTCATTGCTCATGTCACTAGCATAGGTAGGTACATATTAGGGATGTTAGTTTTTCCGATTTTCACAATCACGGGATTTTCGGGATGTCGTTGGTTCAATCCCGGGATCCCGGGATCAGTCCTGGGATTTAGATATTTACTATATTTCAACAACTTAACATGAAAAAATTGCATCAACATGGTTTGAGAAGCTCTCCTACCATATAATAAATAATAAGTAAACGGGTGTGGAACGTAGTTTTTTATTTAAAGTGAAAATTATTTCATAAGTAACAAAACGAAAGACAGTAATTAAATTTATATGCATTTAATAATACCTTAGCGTGCGATGTTTAGATGCATAGGAAAATTTATATCGATGCTAAAATACATCGCCAGAAAAACATCGATATATCGATGGTTTCCGATGTTTCAAAAGTTGTTAGGTTGTAGTCACATTAAAAGGAAAATTTAATACTTTTCAATTCAAACTCTCTGTAATTCAATTAGAAATATACTTACATATGGATGTATATCCCTGTATTTATTTACCACTATTTTACCCTTCCTATAAATAGAATAGAAATGCATGCCGTCGCACAGTGTTTCGACTATATGGAGGCAGGTGGAAATAATAGTAAACCTGGAACAATTTCACTGAAACTTGACATGTGCTCTAGGTTTACTTAGAAATAGGGAATTATGAAATTTGGTAAAGATGGAATGATTGCCACGCCTTCTACTCTTGTGGGCGGAAACATTAAATTTCATCCTATTTCGATGAAATTTAGTTTGTGCTCA
>NW_023459503.1:18625-24151 GCF_013731165.1 Rhagoletis pomonella | reverse complement strand
AGAGCTCTGTCCACAGCACAATCTATATAAGGCTAAGCACTTGATGGCAAAGTAAGGCCATCTATTTCAATACATCGATGCCAGTTTCAGCGATGTTTTAACATCGACTTATGCTCCCAAAATTTTTTGAGTGGCCATGAATTTTATTACTTATTCTTTTGAGGAACATTCAGAAATTCCGAGTTTACTCTTATCTTTCGATATTAAAAATGCTTACTTAGTCATTAAACAAGGATCGAGATTCCGTTGAAATTTAACCGAAATTGGGCCCTGGAACTTTAGGCTCATCGAACTTACGACGCACAGTGTGTCGACTATATGGAGGCAGATAGAAAAAAGTTATGGTGACAGTTGATAAAAAACACCAGTTGGACCTAGAGAAGGAAAAGTAAAAGTCACAATACCACATTTCACATTATTTACTCACTCCCCTTCTTCACGAACGATACATTTCCAATGAAATACGGGAATCGGCGCGATACCGAGTAATCAGTTAAGTGGCCTTTGGCGATTAACCCATTAAAGAAAATGTTTCTTTTTCAACCATAATCCATTATTTAAATATCGTGGAATATTCAGGTGAAGGTATTTATGATTTATTTGGTACTTTCCTATTTTCTTACCAAAAAATTTGCTTTGAAATGTAGATGCTTAAGATTATTAGTAAATAAATAATATAAAAAAAAAACTTTTTAATATACAACGCTTTTATAAATGGACTAAAAAGTAGAAAATAATATTTCTCAGTCCCATAGAATTTGTTTTGATAACTTTTGATTTTGAAATTTTAGCAAAAGTCATTATAAACAATCTATGAAATTGAAAATGAAAAACGTGGAGCGCATGCAATACAAAGCATTCGATTTAATTGACAATAGTCAAACTACATAACGTAGACCTAAAATTTCTACAGCGAAAGTAGAACTTTGAAATCGATTTTAAGCGGTCGTTATTCATATACCCACATACATACATACATATATTACTTTTCATATCAATTTAAGTGTATTACATGCGCCCCACGCTTTTCATTTTCAATTTCATAGATTGTTTATAATGACTTTTGCTAAAATTTCAAAATCAAAAGTTATCAAAACAAATTCTATGGGACTGAGAAATATTATTTTCTACTTTTTAGTCCATTTATAAAAGCGTTGTATATTAAAAAGTTTTTTTTTATATTATTTATTTTCTACTTTTTAGTCCTGTCTGAATAAAATTTTGCAATAGATATTAAAATAATTCAACGATATTAATAGAAAGGTGCACACACATGCATTTACATATGTATGTACATACAAACGAGCACCAATTAATTTTATTTAAAGAAATGGCTGTCGGTTATTTCCGGTGTAGCAAACGTAGTACATAGGGTGACATCTAGATGTCATCTACCTCGCCCTATTCACTATGCTTTTTTATAGGAGCTTTTCAAAGCTTTGCTTTGGTGTCGGAACACGACATTGAAAGTTTCTGGATTCACAACATTGAAAGTTTCTGGAACACAACATTGCAAGTTGATAAAAGCGTTGTAAAAAAGTGTGAGTACCGGTCTGTCAGGTCTTGAAATTAGACAAATGTTTTACAGAATTTTATGTAATTTTAGAATATATAATTTGATCTTTGCGCGCGACTTTGCAAATATATGTAATTTTTGATTTTCTAAATTTTTGATTTTCAGCCTCTTTTTGCATAATTTCGCGAAAAGAATTTTTCGAACAATGAAAAAATCTCACCAAACATTGGAAAAAAGGGAGTATTTACATCTAAGTCAATTTATAGTATAACCTTTGTTTTCTGAGAGTGAAAAGCAGGAAACAAAAATTTACCAAAATTCCATCACATTTAACGACTGGGCCCACATTTTTTGTGATTTTTGGACGTTATTTTTTCATATTTCATATTTATTTCATATTTATTTCATATTTATTTCATATTTATTTAAGAAATGAGGCTGTATCTATAAGACTTTAGAGTCTTTTATAATACATCAACAGTTTGTAAAATTCAATGTTTGTACAAAGTAAACTTAAAACTAAGAATATATCAAATAGCAACAAGAGATATTAATATTTGTATTTTTAATTAAAATTAAAATTAAGACTTAAAATTTAAGGCCAGATATAATAAAAAGTCAGGCATATAAATATAAATACGAACATACAAAATTTGGTTTAGTAGTAGAAGTGACAGAGACAGAGAAATGATAACAATTTAATCGCAACCACATTCATTGTGCAGATTAAAAGTAATTATGCAATACCTTTCTGAGGTTACTCCGATTCATCGCTGCTTTTACGGATTCAGGAACTGAGTTCCAGAGCCTTACAGCATTAATGAAGAACAGCCTAGCTGAAGACAAGTAGGAATATGTGGGGACAATCAGACTTTGATTTCTATTAGACCTTGTTGATTTTAATTTTTCAAAAAGGTATTTTGGAGTTTTGAATTCTATAAGCTTATAAATAAATATAAAATTTCTAGCCGCTAAGTATTCAAACATGCTGCATCCTAGAATTTTGTTTTTCCACATAGAAACGTGGTCAATTCTTTTGAGGCCGTAAACGTAACGTGTAACGTTATTAAACGCAACATCAATTTTGTGAAACGAAATAGAGTCAAACTTGCTATACACCAGCCCACAGTACGTGATCTGCGGCACTATAAGCTGAATAGCTAACTTTCTTCTTGTATCTAAGGGTGTAAACGACGCTGACATTCTTAATCTACGTAAAACAGCATACACGTTACTTACAACATTATTCACATGGTCAGAACAGCTCAACATAGAATTAACAACAAATCCTAAATTTCTTATCTTGTCAGTCATAATCAGGACGCTATTACCAATAAACAGTTTTGGAATATCTTCCACATGTACTACACGTTTACTAATGGGCAACACATACGACTTTGCAGCATTTAAGCAAAGACAATTATCGTGGGCCCACTGTGAAATTGCAGACAGGTCACTATTAATTTTAAAACACAAATCTTCAACAAGACCAATTTGACTGGACAAGTACAATTGAATGTCGTCAGCGTAAGCATGGACGTTGACATAGTGGCACACAGAGAATACATCATTCACAAAAAGACTGAACAAAAGAGGGCCAAGGACAGAACCTTGCGGCACACCCGAGCCAACAAATTTAGATGAAGAGGAGTCAGTCTTACACATTACCTTTTGAGTTCTTCCTGCAAGGTAGCTGATCATAAGTTTAACAGAGCTATCAGAAAAACCAAAGTGGTATTTAAGTTTTTTGCAAAGCAGGTCATGATTCACCAAGTCGAATGCCTTAGAAAAATCCAGAAGGCAAAGAAGAGATAGGTCACCATTGTCAAACTGTATCCGTATATCGTCAACTATTTTCAACATAGCCGTAGAGCAGCTATGGCTTGGTCTAAACCCTGACTGCAATGGCGATAATAAATTATTTTCCTGTACAAATGAGGAAATCTGCCCTGCCATCAACGACTCGCATACTTTTGAGAAGGCTGGTAAAAAACTTATAGGTCTGTAGTCTCTAGGATAAGTGGCAGTGCTCTTTTTGGCTACAGGAATAATGACAGCCTTTTTCCATTCTGTTGGAAAACATGAAGTTGTGAAACAGTGGTTAATGACATGATTAGAGTTCTCAGAAAAAAAGGCAGCACAAGTTTCACAAACTTCAAAGATATCCCATCCTCTCCAATGGCATTAGACTTGATACTCATCACAGATTTCAAGACTTCTGATTCACTTACTCCGTCAAATTGAAACTCTTCTTTTAGAGCAACATTGGTATTGAAAATTTCAGCTGGAGGACTTTTGCTGTTTCTGCTGACACTGATAAAATAGTCGTTGAGTGTGTTTGGGTCAATTTTACAATCAGACTTAGATTTTCCATGTACATTTAGGTTTTTCAAATTGCGCCATAAATCTTTTGACGATAGTGACGGGTTCAATTTGTAACTAAAGTACAACCGCTTTGCATTTCTTGTAATGACAGTCGCTTTATTTCTTGCAGCCTTGTATTGTGACCAAGCGACGTCAGAGTTGGTTCTTCTCCATTTTGCATACAATTTATTTCTAGTTTTTATAGCTGAGCTGACCTTATTAGTGTACCAAGGACAGGAGGTATTCATAGCCCTAACAATGCGAACAGGGACATGATCGTCAAATAATTCAGCAAGGGTTTTATTTAAAAAGTCAAGTTTTTCATCTACAGTCTTGTAGAACCAACAGCTATCCCAGTTAACATTTGACAAATCAACGAACAGATCAGTAAGGTTAACAGACTTCAGATCACGATACATAAAAATAACACTATCAGCAGGACAATTCAACGACACATCTAATGCACAAAATATTAGGTCATGGTCAGAGACAAAAGACATTTGGTCAAATTTAAGAATATGGTCAAGATTAGACGTAATAACCAGGTCTAGCAAGCTAGGTTTCGAATTGTTGGCGTATCTTGTTGGTAAGGACTTGTTGACTACAGCAAGACCAGCAGCGGATACGTGGTCAAGTAGTTTAATAGTATACAAGTCGTTTAACAGCAGGTTAACATTAAAATCACCACATATAACATAATATTCATATTCAATTAAAAACGCGGATAACTCAACAAAAAACGAATCTAACACACAACACCTATGAGGATTATACACACAGGACACTAGTACTTTTGTTACACCGTTTGAAATTTCAGAAATAATAAATTCCGTTTCAGGGTTATTCGTTTTAGCTAAAGTGATCCAATCTTCCCCATATTTCATATTTAAGTTTTTCTAATAAAAAAGTGAGCACAAACTAAATTTCATCGAAATAGGATGAAATTTAATGTTTCCGCCCACAAGAGTAGAAGGCGTGGCAATCATTCCATCTTTACCAAATTTCATAATTCCCTATTTCTAAGTAAACCTAGAGCACATGTCAAGTTTCAGTGAAATTGTTGCAGGTTTACTATTATTTCCACCTGCCTCCATATAGTCGAAACACTGTGCGACGGCATGCATTTCTATTCTATTTATAGGAAGGGTAAAGGAGTGGTAAATAAATACAGGGATATACATCCATATGTAAGTATATTTCTAATTGAATTACAGAGAGTTTGAATTGAAAAGTATTAAATTTTCCTTTTAATGTGACTACAACCTAACAACTTTTGAAACATCGGAAACCATCGATATATCGATGTTTTTCTGGTATCGATGTTACTCCCCAAAATTTGCATCCCTACACACACATGTGCTGTGAGCAAGTTTTAAATTTTTTATATGCACAGCACACGTGTGTGAGCGTAAAATTTTAGGATGTGCTGCGCATGTGCGTTCAAATACGCAACCTGGTATTATGAGGTCCTTTCAACCAGAAAATAAATTTTTAACCGACTTCCAAAAAAGGATGTTACCGCATAACTTTGGACCTCGTCAACCGATTTCGATAATTCTTTTTGCATCGGAAAGGTAGTGTATGTAGATCTGTAGATCTATATATATAGATATATATATATATATTTTTAAGTCGGTTTTTTTTTT
>NW_023459503.1:11225-18525 GCF_013731165.1 Rhagoletis pomonella | reverse complement strand
CCATCAAGTGCTTAGCCTTATATAGATTGTGCTGTGGACAGAGCTCTCAAGAAAGCCGCCTATCCAATCTAATCTTGTCTTGTCACTATGGGTGAGTGCCAAAGAGCAAGTTAGATTTATTAAAATGAAAAGTGTTTATGTTTTATTAGGTTTTAAAATCAACAGTGTTTATTGAATGATTTTCAGTAACTGAACTACTTATGAACTTACTTCTACTTATATAGCGTTGAAAACAATATCCAATCGATGACTAACACATTTGGTAAATGTGTCAAACTATTTTGGTTTCAATTTCTTTTGGACCTTCCACTTGGGTTTGTCTTGTGATCATATGTTATCGCATACGCTGCAATGAAATGCAATAAAAGAATGAACGTTAAAGGGTTTATGACCCCAGAACGGTCATATGTCTGTTTGGCTTATCGTTTGGTTATTGTTTCCACGTTTACCTACTTTTGACGAAAGTCACTACACCTTCCCCGTTTGGAAAGCGTGATCATACAAATAGAGACGATTTGAATGATCATGCTGCACAATGGAATTTTGTTCGGGGTGTCAAATGTATTTTATTGTTTAGTTTACTTGCATATGTAGTTTGTAAAAAGATTTTTGTTTTCTTAGGTATACTTATTTATATTTTGACCTTGTTGTAAAAGATTGAATTTGGAACATTTACATAGTTTGTATTTGTGAATTTTATGTGTTTGTATATTTAGGTTTTTTTAATTTTTTTTTACTTTTTTCCTTTTAATTGTATATAATGTATATTTATATTTATGTATTTGCCTTTAACAATTTATAATTTTAATCTATGTATTTATGTGTTAGTCCTGGCCAGGATAGTCTTAAAATACGTTTTAACCCTCTAGTAGGCCAATTTTTGTATGAGTTGAAAAATTCAGGGATGGGTGATTTTAGCACGAGAAATCCAAAAATGATGTCCATTTCGATCTGTGACAGTAACTTTTTCCTATAGGGGAGAAAAGCCAAGACCGTCTGAAGACAGGCTCGCCGATATACTTTGACGTATTTTCAGCTTTCTCTTACACAATGTTGACCTACGAATCGGCAAGCCCGTCTGCAGACGGTCAAAAATGCAAACTGGGTTTTTATATGTCGGCAAGCCGGTCTGTAGACGGTCTGTGTTCGAAAACAATTTTCTCCATTTCCCTCCTTTTAACTACGAAACCCACTGAGTTTTTTTGTATCAAAAATTGTTTCAAAAGAAAAAATTTCTTTAATTACGAAATTACTTAGTAGCAAGAAGTAATTAATTTTAACCGAGTCTTCCATAATCTGTGATTCAACTGCCGATTGAAAAAAAACGGATTGACATAATGGATTAATATTTACATCGACGTAAAGGTACGCTTTTTTTCTAAAGATCGTGCTATTCGAATATATAAAAAAATTATTATAGGTGCACTAAATACGTGTTTAGTTAACGACCGTCTGGAGGCGGTTCAGCCTACTAGAGGGTTAAAATTTTATTATGCTAATTTTAATCTGTTTTTATGCACAATGGTTGTTTTTGAGTTCATATCGATTTTGCAATTACCCTGAGTGTCTGTTTCTATAACTTTATATGGGCCTTTAAAGATGCCGTCCAGCTTGTGGCCGGTTTCATGCTTTAGGTAGACCATGTTGTTTGCTAGAATACTTTGTGGATTTGCTTTTTTATCGTAATTTTGCTTTGTTTTCACTTTTGCTTTCTCTAGTAAATCTGTCGCTCGTTTTTGAGCAGTCTGTAGTTTGAATTTTAACTCTGATTTGTAGTCATCTATATTGTAGATTGGATCAACTTTACCGTTTAATGTGAAGTCGTAAGGTGTGGTAGTTTTATCGTAAACTCGCTCAAATGGTGTATAACCATGGGTTGTTGAGGGCGTCGTATTATAGCAATACGTAAAATATTTGAGCCAGTGGTCCCAGTCTAGTTTATGTATTGAAATATAGGACCTTATGTATTCATTAAATGTTCTGTGTGAACGTTCTACCGTACCTAGTGTTTGGTGGTGATATGGAGTGCTTGTTTTATTTTATATCTTCAGTAGTTTACATATTTCTTCGAAAAGTTGATTCTTGTATTCGGTACCCATATCTGTTAGTATGCGTTTAACGGGTCCGTGAACTAAAATGCAGTTTTCTACTATAGCTTTGGCTACTATATTAGCTGCTTTGCTAGGTATTGCTACAGTTATGAGAAACTTTGATAAATCGCAAATTATTGTAAGGGCGTATTCGTTCCCGTTGAATGATCTGGGAAGAGGGCCTACAGTATCGATTTGAACGATGTCAAAAGCGGTTGCTGGTGTGTCTGTTACGACTAAAGGTTCTATTTTATTTTTACCAGATTTGTTTTTATTACAGCTTTCACAATTTTTAACATAACACTTCACGTCTGAAGCCATGTTTTTCCATGTATACTGTCGTCTAATTTTTGATAACAATCGTGTGACACCTGGGTGGCCTCCAAATACAGGGTCATCATGATATTTTTTCAGAATTTCTACTTTTTGCGTTTGTGAAGTTATTTTGGTTATTTGTGGTGTTATTCCAATTATTACCTTCTTTAAAGGTTTATTGCCTACATTTTTGAATTTCTCTATATCTATATGTTTAAACAAATTGTCATTGATAGCTATCTTTATGCCTGTAAAGTTATTATTACCAACTGCTTTTTCAAGTTTGAGAAAGAATTGCTCTAGCGCAATTTTCTCATAAGCAATAATATCTTTAGCATCATATTTAAATATTTCTTTCTTTCCATGGAGTAATAATAATTTCGAGGATTCTTTTAATTTTCCATTAGTTGTGCACCTAAGTGTTAGGCGAGGTAATTTTTTCACTTCATGATTTGTAATAGTATTGTATACGTGTTGTATGTTGTCTTTTTCTTTTTCCGTGGTTTTGGTGTTAGGGGGTGTATCCTTGGATTTGGACCTTGTGATTACTTGTATTATGGCAGAGTTTTCTTCTTTGAGTCGCTTAATTTGCCCAAAATCAATGCGAGCATCCGCGCCGCAATTGTCCTTACCTTTAATATATTCAATTTCAAAATCGAATTCCTCGAGGTCCAGCCTTATTCTTGTTAATTTGGAGGAAGGATTCTTTAGTGCAAAGAGGTATGTTAGCGGCTTGTGATCAGTTTTTATTAAAAATTTAGTACCATAAATGTACGGCTTGAAAAAATTTATGGCCCAATGGATTGCCGTAAGTTCTTGCTCTATAACTGACTTGTTGGCTTCCCCTTTAGTGAATGTTTTTGACGCGAAGGCAATAGGTAATTGTGTACCATTATAATCCTGACTCAATACGGCACCACAAGCTATTTTGCTTGCATCGGTGGTTATACAGAAAGGTTTTTCAAAATCGGGATATTGAAGTATGTTAGGTGATAATAAAGAATTTTTGAGGTATTCAAATGCATTATCACAATCGGTTGTCCAGATGAATGGAGTTTTCTTTCTCGTTAATTTGGTAATATGTGTTGCATGAATAGAAAAATTCGGTATGAATCTTCTATAGTAATTAATGAATGCTACAAATCTTTTGCATTCATCAGCATTTGTTGGTTTTGGGTAGGTAAGAATTTTGTCGAATTTTGATTCGTCTGGCAAGATTCCTTGATCTGTGCATTTGTGTCCCAGAAATGTTACTTGGGAGTCAAAGAATTTGCATTTATCTGGGTGAAGTTTAAGATTTGTGGCTCTACAAACATCAAAAACTGATTTTAAATTCTTGAGCATGTGATTTTCCGAGCAGCCTACAACTATTAAGTCATCCATATAAATGAAGGTTTTATTCGGCTTAAGGCCGGAAAATGCAATATTCATCATTCGTTGGAATGAGTTGGGTGCAATTTTTAATCCAAATGGTAATCGCTTGAATCTAAATGATCCTTGATCGGATGAGAAAGACGTTATGTTTCTTGAATTCTCCTCTAATTCTATTTGATGAAAGCCAGAGATTAAATCCAGACAGGAAAAATATTTGGCACGACCCAATTGATCGAGAATATCATCGATTCTAGATAGTGGGTATTTGTCTGACGCTAATTTTTGTTGACCTGTCTACAGTCTATTACTAATCTCCATTTTTTCTCTGAGGAATTTGGTAAGGATTTTTTAGGTACAAGAAGAATTGGGCTATTATATTCTGATACCGAAGGTTCAACTATGTCATCTTTAATTAATTTGTCTATATGTTTTCTGATTTCGGGTTTATGATTATGAGGCAATCTATAGTTTTTAATGTAGATCGGTGTTTCGTCTTTTAAACGCAATTTTTGTTTATAAAAATTGTTGACAGTGCAGGGATCAGTCTCTAAAGCGAATACATCTGTATAGTCTGAGCATAATTTTAGTAATTTATCGCGGTGGTATAAAGGACAGTTTTGGGTTAGTTTATTAATATAGTGTTCTGTCTCTCTTCAGTATCGTTTGTTTTGCTGATGTTAACCACCTTGTAGTCATCCAAGGATTCTGTTCTGATCTTATTTTGTTTAAGAAAAACATTATTATCTGTTGTATTTATTATTCTGACGTATGGATTCCTCGTATTAACTATTGTATTTGCTATTATTATGCCTTCTTCTAACTCTTGGTTTGGGATTAGCATATTTTCTGCGGTTGCAACTATGTGGATCTTCCTAATAACTTCCGCTCTTGCCGGTAAACTAAGTATTCCCTTTGTGGGTGATTCTAAAATTTCTAGCTCCAAGTGACTTTTCAGAGAGTTAGGTCGTATTATCAATAGACTTGGACCATTATACATGTAATCTAATAGACAATTGAATTGTTTTATGAAGTCTAACCCTATAATACCATCGCAAGGGATTTGAAAATTTTCGTCTACTATTTGGAAGTTGTGAATGATTTCTGAGTTATTTATATAAAGTGTAGCTGTAGTGGCACCTAAGGTTTTTATGGAACCATTTCCTATGCCTTTTAAATTGTAGATGTGATTTGTATTTATTTGAATTTGATCATTTGCCGATGTTTTGTATATACTAATTTCCGAGCCTGTGTCTATTAAAAAGGTGGACTCGTAGTCATTTAGCGAGGAATTTACGGTGACGAAGTTACTAAATGACAAATTGATGTTTAATAAGTTCGCAGTGTTTAATTTTGCGCACTCCCCAGTTGGGCACTCTGGGGGTGCTCTGTGTTTTACGATGCTTCCGTATAGCGTACATTCCTGTTATGGTTATTACGGCCCCTATAGCTATTATTGTTATCGTTGTTTCTGTTTGGGTTGCCGTTGCTGTTATTATAGTTACTGTGGTTTCTACCCCGATTATTTCGGTAATGGTTTCTATAGTTTCTATTACCTCTGTAAGAATTATTTCCTCTAAATGAATTATTTCTCCTGTTAGAATTGTTCCCTCTGTATGAATTATTTATATAGTTTACCTGAAGGGTGCCTGAGCTTTCGGCCCCTAACTCAATGAATTTGGTGACTGCGTCACTAACTGTTGAGAACTGCCCTGCCCTCATTAACATTTTTACTTCATCAGACCTTGCATTGGTTCTTATCGCTTTTGCTGCCGAATGTGCTGAATAGTTTCTAGCCAACGCTGACGACATTCCATCGGAGATGTAAGCAATCTCTAGTTGTTGTGCAAGGGATTCAATTTCTTTGGCGAAATCGCAGTCAGACTTGTTGTGTTGTTTTATGCCCAACAATTTCACTGCAATACTTTGTGAGGACTCATGTTTCACGTTAGCGGTGAGTGTGCTTTTTATTGCCCCGATTGTTGCTTCATTCGTCAATAACCTGCTCGCTGTTTGGTTGAGTTTGGTTTTGATTAATGAAATTGCAATGCTTCCGTTATCTCCTTTGATCGAATCTAGTATGTCGAGTGCATTAATGAATTTGGTCAAATTTTCAGCTTTGCCATCAAACTCTGGCAACAGCTTTGTAGCCAAATTTATAAATTCTACAGGAGTCATAGTGGTCATTGTGTTAGTTTTTCCTACCTCTTCGCCTGATGTTTCTCCCCCTGTATCTTGGAACTTGATTATTAGGAATTTGTTTATCTCTTCCGGTACTTTGTCCCTATATTCTAAATGTTTGAAAATTGCTTCCAGTTTTGTTTTGATTGAGGAAAAAAATTTTAGGAATTCTTCCTGGTGATTGGTGCTTAGGAATGGGTAGACTGTCTTGCTGAGGCCTGTGATCGTATTATGCTGATAAACCAGTGTTCTTAAATGTTTTATTTGAGTGTGGTTGGAGGGTACTGGTGTCCTATTCAGGCATTTGTACGATCTATCAAATTCTGCCTTAATGCTTCTGAGTTTATCTGTTATGTCCCTCCACGTGACAGGACTTGTCATTTATGGGTTTTGCAAAATCGACATAAAGTTTACTATTTTTTTAAATCCTTGGCGTTGTAGCCGTTATTTTATTGTGTTTGTATTTAAAATAACTTTTTATTAATGAGTACAGAACTGTGATTGTTAACAACATGACAATAATAATAATAATGTGTGTAATATTCATTCCTGATTCGTTGTGGTTTAAAATTGGTTCATTATGCTGGTTAATTTTTTCGGCTAACTTTTCTATTTTTTCACCTTGTCTGTCTTTTCCAACCTCGTAACCAGACACGGCTATTATTATTGCACTAAATGCTTTCTTCCACCAAGACATTATGTATATATTTTTTCAAGATAGTCATAGACTAATCATAGTTCATGATATTTTCTTAGTTCAAACTTTTTTTTTTTTGCCTTAGTTTAATGTTTTTAATTAATGTCTTTGTTATAACATTTATTTTGTTGTTTAATTTAACTTTCAAGGGATATGCAAAATATGATAAAACTTAATGCTTAATTTTTATTATTTCATTTTAAGTTTTATTTGTGTGTGTGAGTGTACATTCTTGTGTTTTTTTATTTACAATTTCAAAATTATTTTTTTTTTTTTAGTTCTGCCTTAATACTCGTTATTTGGTTTTGCCAATCTTGGACCATGTCCCATGGCGGAGGATTAACTGATTCTTCTGCTTGGGAGACCTTGGCGTGGAGTACCACCAGCTTCTTCCTCAGTGCAACCACCTTGCCGGCACGCTTGTGTTTTGGTTTTGGTAGCACAGGTATCCTCGTTAGTTTTTCTTCCTGTGCACGGGCCTGGCGTCTCTTATACTCCTCTACGGTTATCGGCCTGGTTTGTGGAGTTGGTGCTGAAGTGTCACCTATTTTCCTGATACGTATGGGCAGGATCGCCATGAAATAGATGGCCTTACTTTACCATCAAGTGCTTAGCCTTATATAGATTGTGCTGTGGACAGAGCTCT
>NW_023459503.1:5264-11125 GCF_013731165.1 Rhagoletis pomonella | reverse complement strand
AACCATATTTTTATAAAAAATTATAGAAAAATAAAATATTTAAAAAAATAGTTGCCCGTATTGTAAAAAATTCGCTGTACCTAAACTTTATTGTAGTTTCCTTGACCTTAGTTTTGTCGGTCCAAACAGGAATCTTTATTTACGGTTGATGGATAGCTCGTTTCCAATGGATGGTGGCAAGAAAGTGGCTGACTTACGTGTAATGATTTTGTATTACCGGCTTATGGTGACTCAATTGCTGTCAAATGAATAGTACAGATTTGATGCTCGCAACTTCTTTGTTCTACGCAACAACATGGCTGGGGATTTGCCGGAAGGAATGTGACGGCACCTTTTGCCTCTATTAACTCGATACCAGAAAAAAAAGGCTTTACAGTCAGCCTTTTTCCTTATATTTGCTTGGACGCAGTCGATTTCCCTTTCCACTTTCCACTGAGGGGTGAGTATCGACTTCCCGAATGTCGCCAGCTTTTAATACAAGCTTTTAATACACTTTAATTACTTGGTTGTAATTCCGTTCTTGCTGCTGATGAGTGTGGTTCGCTCCGTGTCCAATTCGGAAAAAGGAAATATATTTTTCTAGCCTTGTGGTATGTGACCACCGATTCCTTTATCGTATGTCAGTGTGGGCGTTTTCATAGTGGCCGTGTCTATACTAATATAATGGTTCGTGTCTTGAATAACTATTGGTTACGTACATTCATCTGGCAATCCCCCCATTTTGAAGTTTACCTTTGACAATTTTGTTATGTTTACATTTCTCATAATCGTTCTTATGTCTATTATTTGGCGAATAAAAATAATAGATCATTATCCCCGTCTCATCTTCAGCGACACGTTAACAAAAAAACCTGTGGAGCGTTTAGTAGGGATATGAGAATGGTGGTTCGAATGCGATTCACGGCCTGGACGTTAGACCCCTTACATCGAAATCGTTCTACATGATCTTCGTCAACCCCATCCTGACTCATTCAGTTCGCCTCTGAGCGCATATGTATGTACATATGTTCCGTCTTTACTATTTAGTTTCAGTACGCATTACATAACCCAGCAAGCAAAATAAACTTAAATAAAGTTTTTTTTAAGTTTTCAATTATAAACATTAAGCTTACCAAACATTGATTTTTTGTTTATAAAACGCTTGAAAGTAAGCGTAAAATAATCAAAAAGGAACATTGGTTATAAGCGTAGAAATATAAACTTGTAATAAAATTTCAAAAGAAAGCTTTTTATAAGCGTAAGAGTGTAAACTTATAATAAAAGTTCAAAAAAAGTTGTTTATAAGCGTATGAATATAAACTTACTAAAAATTTTCAAAAGAAAGCTTTTTATAAACATTTTTATAACTGTTTATTTAAAGATATTTCATTAAAAACTAATACATAGATTGCTTAACAACTAGAAACTAAAAGAAATGCGAATTTTCGGCAGTCGCGAAAATATAAATAGGGAATAGACATTTTAGTATACAAATTCACGATAACACACACAAATTAAGCATAAAAAGTTAATTATTACATCTTGTTGCGTGCTTTCAATTACATGCGGTTATTGGCAAATTGGAAAAACGATATCGATGCAGTTATATATTCCGTTTCATCGCCGCCATTCTCATTGATGAACTTTTCTGAAAAAAAATTTAATAAATTTTTAATTGAATGTTAAACTAAGAAAGGATAAGGAGAACTCATCATTTGAAGACTCGAATGCTCCACCGATTAGCGCAGCGGGTCATGGATTGGATTTTTTTTTACCGCATTGGTTTTATTTAATTTTTTCTTTTAATAATATATTTGAAAAAACGTAAACACGTCACTTACGATTGAAAAAATGTTATATTTACTACTTCATGTCGTTGGCATTTGCATTTCATTTATAAGTTTAAGCTATTTATAAATATTCTACGGTAGATGAAAGGCATTGGTAAATGATTTGGTTATGAATCTTTATATATATATATAACAAAACTAAACTTAATTAATTTATTCAAGCCGGGTACCCTGTAATAAGGCAGAATCAACGGAGTATGGAGGCCCGCCATATATTCATCGAAATTCTTGAGAAGGCGAATGTATTGAATGAGTTAACGTGTTGTGATTAAATCGGCGGAATAATTGCCAAGCACTTAGTGTTTAACATCGATCAGTTCATATGAATTCGAACCAAGTTTCCGTGAAACATAGGCTCTAATTTTTGGTGGGGCTAGTTTTTGTGCATAGCCCTCTCCGGCCACGGACTGTTTAGGATTGGAAAATACACTTCCGAGCCTATCTCGAAATGGCGTTCTCTTTTGCGGGTCAATGCCCGTTGTGCGGTTTGTTGATATTGTTCGAACTGTTTGTCTCGAATTTCATCAGCCAGAACTTTACGCTGTTCCACATCCTGTGTATGGTATGGATTTACATCCAATAATAATATATATTCGTTTCCATCTTTCACATATTCACGACCAGTGTGCAGGAAATATGGCGAGTAGCCCGTGGCTGAATGCAGTGAAGTAGTAGTATCATGAATAACACGAGAAAGATGGTTTTCCCAGGAGGACGTAATCCAATTTTAATGCTTTTGTTTGTCGCCTCGACCTGATTGGCTTGTGGATGGTACAAAGGCGTTTTCATGTGTTTGGTGTTATAATCGGCGCAAAGCTTTGCGAAAGTTTGACTGGTGAATTGAGTACCATTATCTGATATATTGAGTTCGGGGCAGCCATTCACCGTGAATATATGCCGAAGATAATTGACTACGGATATGGCGTTTGCATTTTTCATGGGCTGCGCCCAGACATATCGCGAGTAACAGTCGATGGCTACGAAGATCCATTGGTAACGATTTTTAGACATGGGCAGCTTACCGACGAAGTCAATCGATAATTGCCTACCCGGTCGTTTTGGTTCTCTATATTCACCGTGAGGTGTTTTGGTGCTGTCATTACTTGGTTTAATGCGGGGCATAGTTCACATTGCCAAACGTACAAAAGCTGCATGGTCCGTTATCACAACCAATTCACGATCCTCAAAATATGGACGGAACTTTTCGACCGCTAAGAGAACGGCTAGGCATTCCCGTTCAGATGCTGTGTAATTTTGTTCGGCTTTCTAGGATTTCTTAGAAAAATAATGAACCACACGTTCATTCGCATCATGTTCTTGTACTTGAACAGCTCCCGCTGCGATAAGCGAGGCATCGGTATAAACCTTGAATGGTTTTGAATAATCGGCCATAGTCAGAACGGGAGTGGAAGTTAAACACTCTTTGAGTTTGAGAAAGGCTTGTTCAGCAGCGGTATTCCATTCATTTTCGGTTTCCTTTATACAATTCACAAAGGGGAGCTGTGATCTCCGAAAAATTTGGAATAAATTTACAGTACCAGCCTGCTGCACCAACGAACCGTCTGACTTCTTTTGCCGTTTTGGGCCGTGCAAATTCAACAATCGCTCGAATACGAGATGGATTCGCAGATAAACCCTCTTGAGACAAAACGTAGCCCAGGAATTCCAATCGCTTACAACAAAAATTCGATTTGGATGTTGAGATAGTTAAGCCGGCCACAGCCAGACGTTTTGCAACGATAGCCAATATCTTAACGTGTTCTTCAAACGTCGAAGTGCAAGTTATGAAATCATCCACATATGCGAATGCATGTGGAACCAAATCACGGAAAATTTTATCAATGAGAATGGCTAATGTGGCCGGTGAATATGTCAACCCCATCGTCATGCGACGAAAAGCGTAAAGTCTGTTATCGAATGCAAAAGCGGTTTTCAGTTGACTCGATTTTGCCAAAGGAATTTTAAAGAAAGCTTGAGACAGATCAATGCTGGTTAGGTATTTTGCTGATTTTAGTCGAGCTAAAATTTGATTAGTATCCGTAATTGGATAGGCATTTGGAACGGTGATTTTATTCAATTCTCTTGCGTCCAAGCACACGCGACACGTTCCGTCTTTCTTCTTTACAGCCAGAATTAGTGACCGACAAGGGCTTTCTTCGATGGTCATAATGATGTCACGACTACGCATTTTATCCAATTCGGCTTGAACTTGTTCAGCCACATATGGCGATACTGAATACTGGCGTTTCATGACGGGTTTTGCATCACCCGTATCACTTACGTGTTCGATCTGATTAGTGACATTTAAAGGACCAGACTCAGGAGTTGGATTAAAAAGTTTGAGAACGGCGTCCAACATTTGTCTTTGATCTGGGGTGAGATTATGTGGAAGGCTGACGCTAGTTAGTTTTGGGTTATCTATGTCGCCCTCTAAACCGAGTATAGAAGCGTCAATTGCCTCCAGATCATTACTCATAGAAGATACCTGAGCTTGTTCTTTCCCTCTCCATGGTGGCTGGTTACAAAAATTAATAAATTCATCCGCCGTAACCATTTCGACTTTAGCGGATGCAACTTCTTCAGTATCACCTTTGGCTGTATGTTTTAAAAATCGCTGAACTTTCTCTTGGTTCTGCACCAGTTCGAAAAAGAAGGCCTCAAGGAATGTCCAGCCCATAATTGGGCGTTTTACAAGAGTTGGCACAAGTCGGGTAAGACTACCAACCGTATATAATACATTCACTTTACCAATGGCCTTAAAAGAAATCGAATTATCGGCGAGACCAATGGATGTTTTGGTAGGTTGCAACTGCCCCCATTTGTACTTCTCATAAATGTTTGTGAAATGACTGTGACTTGGGCTCCACCATCGAGGAAAACCGCATGAGACTGGTTGTTAACCATAACCGTGAGATAATCGCCACAATAGTTCGGCATATTATATGTCAAGCATTTTTCTGAGATAAAGAAAACATCGCGGAGTCGTGGTGGGTTAACTTTGTTGTCTCCATCTTGATTGTGATTAGGGACTGGAGCTGAAGTAGGTTTGGTAATTGGTGGTGTTCGTTCAGAACATTGGGTTGATGGTTCTTTGCCATCCCTTTGAGTTTGATTATACTCGTTAAGAATCAGAGTAGAATTATTACTGGAATTCGGTACTGAAGATTTGTCGATTTGTAGAGGGACTTCGGTCGAATGAGGATTGTTAGAGACAGTGGATTTAGAAAAGGTTGTGGATTCTGAGTACGATGGACCACTATTCCCAATTGACTCACTTACGCGTTTTTTAAACACGGGCATTGATCAGACGTAACCCCCGGTCGTGTACATTTGTAGCAGATCACCCTATTCGGTTGGGTTCCACACTTTTTGAAGTGATGGCCCCACATGAGTCATTTTGCACATCGTACATTTTCGTCGCCCTCAACAGCGAGAAATGGGTCGGCGATAGTTCCTACTTTCGTATCATTCCCCTTTGGACTTTTGTAATTTTTATAATCCTCGACTGGTTTCGAATACCTACGTTTCTGAGATGATTTAATTGGTTTCTTTTGCTTGTTCACGTATGCACATTCCCTATCATCGGAGTCGGATCTAGGAAACGAAGCGGTATATTCCGAATGTGAAGACTCATCCGGTGAATCATGTATTACCGAAATTTCCCGTGGCGCTGATCGCTGTCTATCCGAACGGGTTCTTTCCGGTCGGGGTGTGGCAACAATTAACGAATGTGATGCAATTCGCTGAGCGAACTCACGCAATTGCTCCAACGTGTGGACTTGTCGAGTGTGGACGAGTTCACACAGATGATCGGATAAGGTACCAATGATGATATCGAGGTGGTCCCGTTCATCCAGACCACACGAATTACCCTGCAATTGGAATGTCAAGTCATCGATATGTTTCAGCAGTGTTTGCGAACGTGGATCGAATTTAATCTGTGCATATGACATTATTACTTGGGCCCGAGTATGTTTGTGGAGGAAACGAGCACGAAGTTTCGTGCAAAAATTTTGATAATCTCCGAAGTTT
>NW_023459503.1:4539-5254 GCF_013731165.1 Rhagoletis pomonella | reverse complement strand
GTCTTGAATAACTATTGGTTACGTACATTCATCTGGCAATCCCCCCCATTTTGAAGTTTAGCTTTGCCAGTTTTGTTATGTTTACATTTCTCATAATCGTTCTTATATCTATTATTTGGCCAATAAAAATAATAGATCAATTGACTGACTGTATGCATATACATATACACATGTTCGTAGCCGTTACGCGTTTTGTTGGCTTCAAAATTTCTAAAAACTCATCCTGCCTTATCATGAAAATTTGGTAAAAATTTTCACCGGAAAATTTAGTTGTTTTGCGATTTTATATGTACGATTGTAAATTATTTCACAGGTGAATACTTTATACTATAGTGTGAACATGATTCGAAGTGAACTACTTCGCTTGGTGGATATTCAACATACGATAGGTGAACTGTAAAAGCGAAGTGTGAATGAGTTCACACGGAATAAAAATTCATGATAAGGCTGATCAATATACTATTGCAAAGATGCTTATTTCACATGCTCATGTTGCTAGCATATGTATTTTAATATAAACTCATTGCTGGCAGTCTTTCATTATAATATTTGAGGTTGTATTATGAATAATCACTAGTGATGGGCGAAATAGCGATTTTTAAAATGCGAAGAGTGATGGGGATTTTTAAATCACAGCGATTTTTTAGCTAGTTCTTTTAATAACACATAAATGTGTAATAGTTCTAACAAATGATGACAAATCAGTGTTGGTACA
>NW_023459503.1:1797-4439 GCF_013731165.1 Rhagoletis pomonella | reverse complement strand
AAATGTGTAATAGTTCTAACAAATGATGACAAATCAGTGTTGGTACATGAAGGGATAATTCCCTACCCATATAGATTTCAGTCGAAAAAATGAGTGTAGGGAAAAGAGGGGAAAGTTGCATTTATTCGCCCAAAAATGGCTATATCTTTATTCGTTGATACAAGTTTTGAAATAAAAAACTGAAACGCAGATAACGTGATCAAGCAAATCAAACTGCGTACTTGAAAATGTCCATTTAAAACAACCGTGGAACGGTAATGAAAAACGCAATATACAGTGATGGAAAAATAAATAGGTACACGACATTTTAATAAATTTTTCCCATTTTTCTTTTATTTATTTAATACTTATTGTTTTTTTTATAAAAGTATTGCACATTTCTAACAAAAATCATATAAATTCCTATTTCAAACTTTGTGCAAAAATTATAAAAACTCTGCAAAATGGCATTAAATTTTCAACTTTTAATAATTTTTTAGGTTTTGTTTTGCAGTTTTATAACCCATTAAATTTTAGTACAATAAAGTGCAAGTTTTAAGTTGCTAAAAAATTGGTTGATTTTTGGCAATTTGTTAGCACATTTTCTTCCATACAAAGTATGTTCGTATGTTTTTGTATGGAAAAAGTGCGTAATGCATTCAGAATAAAAATTATCAAAAATCAACGCGATGTTTTAGGAACTTCAAACTTGCACTTTATACTAAAGTTTAATGGGCTATAAAACTGCATACTCGAAAAAATCGATTAAAAAGTGGAAAATTTAAACGCAATTTTGCATAATTTGTATAATTTTGGCACAAAGTTTGAAAAATAATTTATATGGTTTTTGTTAGATAATGAGCTATACTTTTATAAACAAAATAATAAATATTAAATAAACAAGAGAAAAGTAGGAACAATTTGTTAAAATGTCGTAATTTTTCCACCACTGAGCATATTCACAATGAATAATTAAAAATTGTAAAATCACCATTTTTACCATGATAGAGAAAGATCACCATTCGCAACTTTTGTTGACTAGCTATTGCCAGATACGATTTTCATTCACAGCGAAATATGCGAGTAGAAAAATCACCATTCACTGATATTGTGGCGTAGCAGTAGCACATTTTTAAATCACAGTGATAAAATCACCTGCAGTGAAATATCGCGCATCACTAATAATCACACTGTTCCGCAGTCGGCTGGGGAACTGATGAAACCAAGTTTACTGAAAGCCTGGATTGTATATACGAAAGTAATTTCTCAGTTCAGCCAGGTTGGCGATTTTAAGCGTTTTTTTTTTTAATTGAAGTTGGTGGTCGCAGAGCAGCATTTAAATCAATTAAAAGTGATTAAAATGCAAATATTCGTACATTCAAAAGGTCTTTCTGGGGATTTTTGGGCACGAGGAATCTGCTGTTTATTTTTTCCAAAATTAACATTAATATACATATGTTTTTAAGTCCCGAAAATCCCGGGATTCTAGGCAAATAATCCCGGGATTTTCGGGATTTGTTATTTACACTGGTGGCAATAATAGAAACGCTTTATGTTGACCAGTTTTGGCTATATTTCTTTTGTTTATTTAATATTTACAATTTTTGTTTATAAATGTGTAGCTCAATATACATATCGTCGTGTAAAGTACAAAACCGCGTATCGTTATTCTGCAAAACCGCGTAACTGACATTTGCTGCCATAAATTGGATTTGCTCACACAAGCTCTTGGCTCAATCCTTATCCATTCGTCCTGAAATATACTAGCCAGAAATGCGATTGCTTTATAAAAAATAGATCTATTTTGAAACATGAGTGCTTTTACACTCCAGAAAATGATTTATGCAATCTCACATACGCGGCTTTGCATTATGTTGATACGCGGTTTTGCATTTTGTTGATACGCGGTTTTGTACTTTAAACGGCGATATAATACCTTGCGACAGGCAATTTTGCACAAAAAAAAAAATCAATATATTCGCCAAACCAAGGGCCAATTTTATTAAAATTGCGTTCTTAATTTATCCCTCTGACGTCAGGATTTTTAAAAGAACTCTGAAATTTGAAAGATATGAGTATTTCAAAAAATTATGTAATGGTGCAAAATACTTAAAAAAATAGTATGGGTATAAAATGAGAGACAAGATTCTGTAGAGTTAAAACACATTACATTTTTTGGGGCGTAAGGACGGGTAGGTATTGAAAATACCCTTTTATAATTTTATCCTTGAATATCCTTGAAATTTTGCAATTCTTATTTTTAAAAATATATGTTAAGAACTAACTTTATTAGCTTAACAAAATAAAATGGATTAAGGGGCATTTTCAATTCCTATTCGTGCTTGTGAACCCAAAAAAATTATTTCATTTGGTACCTATATTTTTGTTTAACATTGCACTGATTTTTTTAAATAAATTTTGGAATTAATCTTACCTTTGTAATTATAGTCTTTTTAAAAAAAATCATGACGTCAGAGAAATGCCCATTTATATGCAGTTCATTATATGTAATACGAGGTAGACATTTATAAAAAATTTTAATTTTGAATAAATAAAAGAAATATAGCAAAACTGGTTGAATTAAGGCGCTTCTTTTATTTCTGCCACTAGTATTCTGCAGGGTTCGTATTTGCACACACATGCTCAGCTCGCGCACATGCCAG
>NW_023459503.1:0-1697 GCF_013731165.1 Rhagoletis pomonella | reverse complement strand
CGGGCAGCTGGTGACAGGGGGTATGTATACGTTAAATATTTCGAGCTCAACATCGCCAGACCGGATAGCAATACCCTGACATTCTAGGATGGTATCCCTGCGGTCGATGTCTGCTTCAATGAGACGATACTGCACGGTGTGGTGCGTGATGAACGCCAAACCTCCACCATTATCTCGCTCGCGATCTCGACGGTGCACGTTGTATCCGGCGCAATTCAACAGGGTTGAATTGCCGTGCAACTTCGTCTCTTGGACCGCAGCTATTAATATTCCATGCCTTCCCATAAAGACAGTTATCTCCTCGATCTTGCTCTGGAGTCCGTTACAGTTAAATTGTAGCACCTTTGTGTGCCTTGGGAGACCGATTGTGATGTGTGGTGTTAAAGAGTTGTGTTGCCTGCCGGCCCCCTGCTGTACGTTCTGCAAAAGGGGGTGCTGCCTTGTGGTGGTGGTTGGCGGCGTCGCGGGGGAGGGATGCGACGGGCAGCACAGCAGGGGCCCACATAGTCACTCGTCCAATCTCGTGTGTTGCGAAGTCCTGAGCACGCCCTAAAGTGGCACTAGCCGAGGCAAGAGTTGCACTTGACTGATGTCACGTTACGGTATATTTTGGACTGACAAACAGAGCAGATTGTCGGGAGGGATTAGGAGTTTCCGGCGGCGGTGTGTGGGTGCTATTGTGTTTGTTTGTGTGTCTATTGTTGTGTTGTGTTGGGGTGTGGGTGTGTTGATTGTGTGCTGCCCAGGCGGGTGGTGGTTTGCCGTGGAGGCGGTCCGGTTCGCACAGCATTGGGCCACGAACGACGTGGTCCATTGCCGGTGCGTACGTAGACCCGAGTCATTCCGGTACGTAGAACCGGCTGTCGTGGGAATGCTGTATTGTCTGTCGTTACAGGGGCTGTACATACTGACTTTGCGGCGAAGTCTGCTGCCTCGTTACCATGGATATCTATATGTCCAGGCATCCAATTTAATCTTATTTTCTGCTCGTTTTCGATAAGCATGTATCTAATTATGTTCACTGTCCTTGAGTTCGAAGTTGGATTTTGAACTGCTTTAAGGACCGATAGGCTGTAGTAGCAGATAATCACTTTAAAGGCTGTTTCCAACGCCATGGAGATCGCGTTACTTATAGCAATAGCTTCTGCTGTAAATGATGACAAAATAAGTGAGAGCGTTTGCATTCTTAATATAAGCCCGTTTGTGTCAACGACAGCATAGCTGCCGGGCGTATCCTTGGTTTTGGATCCATCTGTAAACCAGAGTACCCAATCGTCTGCTTTGTAAAACGTTCTCCGTTCTTGAAACTTTTGACGGAATACCGTAGCGGGAGTGTGACTTTTCCTGAGCGCAGAAAGCGCCATGTCGCAGGATGCTTTCTTAATGGCCCAAGGCGGGTTTATTGTTAGGTAATTTTCCTTGGTATATGGTAAGTCCAAGTTGGATGCGATGTCGAGGATTAAGTATAGTGCGGATGCGATTCTCGGCGTGTTATTGCTAAGCCTCAAGAGATTGACGTCGTTATCGATAACGGAGTTTGAGGGGAAAATTATTTTGGGTACCAACCTCGCGTGAATTTGATTAATTGTCTTCTAAAGAACGTAATCCCGCTTCTGCCAGGATGTTTTTTATTGGTGTCGTTCTGTAGGTGAAGGCGCATGCCCTAGCTGCTTGGTGGTAAATTGGGCTAAAGATGT
>NW_023459502.1:41883-55644 GCF_013731165.1 Rhagoletis pomonella | reverse complement strand
CAAGATTTACCATATTATTGTTGTTGTTGTAATTTGGTTTTTTTTTTTAATATGGTTCATTCTGTAACGAAACCTGTGTAAATCCAAGTTTCCAGCTTTGTGCCATATTAAAAAAAAAACAACAACAGACCTTATTAAAAACTTCTAGCTCTTCAATTAGATTTCTTGGAAAGATTCTAAAGAATAAAGTGCAAGTTTCAAATGGCTAAAAATTACGGAAGGTTATTTAGAGATTTCTTTGTCACATTTGATTCCATATAACAAAATACACAAAATTTATTTTTATATGGAAGAAACCCGTAACATCTTCGACAAAAAATATTAAAAACAAATCAACGGCAATTTTTAGCCATTTGAAACTTGCACTTTCCTCTACGAGAATTCAATGTGTTAAAAAACTGCATACTCCGAATCTTTCTAGGAGATCCAATTAAAAAAGCTAGACATTTTTAATAAAGTTTGTTGAATTTTTTTTTAATATTACACAAAGTTTTAAATTTGGATTTACACGCGTTTTGTTAGAGAATAAACTAAATTTAAAAAAATTACCAAAATTAAATAACAACAAAAATAATATGTTAAAACTTGTCAAAATATCGTGTGGCTATAATTATTTCGACCACTATATATATGTACGTATTAGACTGTGTCAAATAAAACGAATGTTTTTTTCTTTCGGTCCCATATCAAAATTTCGTTGTCGGTTACAAAAAAAATATGTCGGCGAAATTTCAGCCCTCGATCTTCATTTCTCAGTTAGCGCTCGCAGAAATAAGAATTTGCAATGAAAAAAATTTTGTACCGCATTCGTTTTAGTTGACACAGTAACACATATGTATAATATGTATGTGGATATATATTTTACAAGTCTTATTTTTGAAGTTTTTATGAGTTCCTTTTAGTTAATTTAATGTATTTAATTTATTTATTCAATAAATAAATAAATAGAATAATTAAATATAATAAATAAAATACATTTTATTGAATTCAATAAAACGTTTAGTGTTTTCACAAAGTACATAGGTGACGATTGAACGAACGTGCATTTTCCATGCTGAAGCTAATACTAATGGACTCCACAATAAGTCTTCACTAAAAACGGCCTCAAGCTCATAAAAATTGTTGAATATAATTGTTATAAGGCAATAAAAATAACAAAAACAAAAAAAAAACAAGTAAGAAAGTCTAAGTTCGGGCGGAGCCGAACATTAAATACCCGGCGCAAGTATTAAATATATGTTTTTCGCCTTTCCGAAAGCTACCGCTACATGGTAAGCCGGGGTGTATAAATTTTGAGTAAATTAGTGTCCTTAAATTTCGAAATATTGAAGTTTCAAACATTTCTGAAATTTACCGTTATATGAAAAGCGGCCGTAATTTTAGTCCGATTTCAATAGTTTTCAGCGTTTTGCTTCTATGTGGCAAGTACAATAGCCACACCGAGTTTGGCACAAATTGGTAGAACGGTTACCGAGATATATATATATGATCATAAGTGTGCGGTGCCACGCCCATTTTCCAAAATTTTATCATAAATGTATTTCTTGGTAAAGGATTGTTTCAAGCGTCAATTTTGAATACACTAGCTTCAATATTTACCGATTTATCGAAGATTTCGTATTTCTCTTAATTACCGTTATATGTGATGTGGGCGTGGTTATTGTCCGATTTTAAAAAGTTTCGGCCATTTCGTAGGTTATGTCAAGGCCAACAACTGTGCCAAGTTTGGAAGAAATTGGTCCAGCTGTTACCAAGATATACACATGTAACCATAAGTGAGCGTGGTTACGCCCATTTTCCAAAAATTTATAATATTCTTATTTCTCGTCTAAAACTTATTGTAAATATCAATTTTGAGTGAATATTCTTCAGTAGTTACTAAAATATCGCAGTTTTCGTATTTCTGAAAATTACCGTTATATGGGAGATAGGCGTGGTTATTGTCCGATTTTGCCCATTTTCAATACCATCCGTCCTACGGCAGAAAGAAGTGCACGTGCCAAGTTTCGTTAAGATATCTCAATTTTTACTCGAGTTATCGTGTGCACAGACGGACGGCGGACGGACGGACAGACAGTCACCGCCTAATCGATTTCTCTTTTCATTCTGATCATTTATCTATACATTTGTCTATATCTCTCTCGATTCGTTTTGCCTGTTACAAACAACCGTTATGTGAACAAAGTTATAATACCCTTGTGCACAAGTGCGCTCGGGTATAATGTCTCCAGGAATCGTTTCAGTGAGGAAACATTGGAAAACATATTGCTACTAAAGCTGAATCCGAACTTCCTCGAAGCTGCTATAGAAAATGTGGCACTCTTTCAATACCCGGATGAGGAACAAGATTAATTGTTTATTGATATATTTAATTTTTTTAAATAATTAAATTTAAATACATAAACGTAACCACACTTCGAATCTGCTGTACGGCTGTACAGTTTTTACTCTGAAATTGGAAGAGAAATTTGCAAAAATGTCGAAGTTTAACTTCAGAATCATTATAATTTGGCTCTCAAAGGGCCTAGAGACTTCTACCTTGGGTCAAATTAAAGGTCTTGAATAGCACTATAACATATTTGTGGTCTGAGTGATATAAAATTGTGTGAAAGATGCATCGCTGCATGCAAACCATAAAAAATGCAATATATAATGCAGTTTTAAATGAGGGGTTAAAAACTTCTGTTTTCGTTTTTTAAACAATGAAATCGTGTTTCTTGTCTCAAAATCTATATTATAAGTATAATAAAACATACAAAAATTGTTTTTGGAACAAGTGCGGGGGATTTGCATGTTTTTTTCGACGAACACTATTTTTGACCAATTTTTTTAAGGTCAAGGAGTAATTGTGGTTCAATGCCAATATTTTTTTGTGAAAGGAAATTATTACATTATCTTTTAAATCCATTTTGTTGCATATCAAAATGTTGCTTTTGTCGAAAGCACAAGATTAATTCGCAGGGAGTGTTCAGAAAGCACACTGTGCGCCATTTCCCCACAATCATCTACTTGCAAGCATATTTATAAAGCGTAAACAGAGAGCCATCGATATCGTCATCGGTAATTTAATTGGCGTCGAACCCGAGGCTGGCGCAGCGCGTGGCTCCGACTCGGAAATGAAAGCGAGAGTGACATAGCACGAATCTCGATCGCTAATAAGTACATTAGGGCGTATCACGGAAAGAAGTTTATTGTGTGTCAGTTTTATTTTATCACTTATTTCGAGAGGAAATTTCAGGTATAAAAAGCTTTTTAGCGTATACAAAGTCATGACCACAGTATTATATATAGATAACAACCAATGAGTGGAGTTTTACATGTTTATACCAGAGCGCACTTGTGCACAAGGGTATTATAACTTTGTTCACATAACGGTTGTTTGTAACAGCCAAAACAAATCGGGATAGGTATAGACAAATGTATACTTAAATGATCAGAATGAAAAGAAAAGTCAATTAGGTCATGTCTGTCTGTCCTTTACCCAAGGTAGGTTGGTATTGAAAATGGGCGAAATCGGACCGTAATCACGCCCACTTCCCATATAACGGTAATTTTCGGAAATACGAAAACTGCTATATTTTAGTGACTACTGAAGCTTTTTCACTGAAAATTGATATTTACAATGATTTTAGACGCAAAACAAGAATATTATAAATCTTTGGAAAATGTGCGTAGCCACGCCCTGTTATGATTACATGTGTATATCTCGGTAACCGCTCGACCAATTTCTCCTAAACTTGGCATGGTACAACATACCAAACAGCTAAAAATTAAAAAAAAAACGGACAATAATCACGCCCACATCCCATGTAACGGTTATTTAGAAATACGAAATCTTCCTTAAATCAGTAAATACTATAGCTAGATTATCTAAAATTTATGTTTGCAATAATTCTTAAGCAAAAAATACGTTTATGATCAAATTTTGGAAAATGGGCGTGGCATCGCACTCTATAACCACATGTGTATCTCGGTAACCGTTCGATCAATTTGTATATTACCCGGAATAATTATTGTACTTGTCTCTTAAAAGCAAAATGTTAAAAATTATTGAAATCGGACCAAAATTACGCCCACTTTCCATATAACGGTAAATATCAGAAATGCTTGGAACTTCGATATTTCGAAATTTAAGGACACTAATTTACTCAAAATTTATACAAACAATAATCCCTTATATATCTATATAAGTATATCGAAGATGTTTGAAATAGGGATAAAACCACCCCTGCTCACCACGTAGCGGTAGTTTTCAGAAAGGTGAAAAAAACTATATTTAATACTTAACTTAACCGAACTTAAGCTTTTTTACTTGTTAGTTTTGGTTTTATTTAACGTATTTTGTATAGAAATAACTCGACCATTGAAAAATGTTGGTACACTTGACCGGTTCTAACTCAGTTGGGAAACAATTTTGAATTTTTTGAACCGAAGAAGCTGTTCAGCATTTACCTACCAACAAATCTGCATACAATACGATATTTAAGATATTTAAAACCAATTATAGGTAAGTCTTTCAGTGCATAAAAGTACTATATATATTTAGGGAGTTCATAAGGTATTCTATACTGTCGACGTTCGCAAGGTACCATAAAAGTTTTACGGTATTAAAAAAATAGTTGGTTGTGGTTTCAAGTACTCTAAATATTTATTTAAGCTTTTAAAGTTTACAACATACCATAATACGATAGCAAACAACACATTGTGAGCTTCCCAATAATTTTGTACTAACGTTAAATTTCAGACATTTTACAGATCGTCGCTTGGCGCGCAATACTTCGTATCCGCCAAATGCAATACCACGTATGAGGTGGCATAGAAAAAAAATTTATTTAATTTGGTTACCCTGTTTTAATGCTTCCAATTTTCACAAATTTAATAGTGCATAATTATAGCAGAAGCTCTTATTTAGTAAGTCTAGTTAAAAAACTATTCAAAAGTGTTGAAAAGAATAATAGCCCAGTTATGCATACTTAGCTTTGCATGAGAGTTGTCACATAAGAATCTGTTAAACGGGCTTTGCGTGTAAGCGGTTACCCAACGCATAGCACTTAACATGTAGAACTCTGTTTGGTTTTGATTTTTACGTAAAAATGGTATGCATAACTGGGCTATTAGTTTCTCCGATCCTTTGTGAAATTTTCGGACTTTCTTATACGTGGTATTGCATTTGGCGGATACGAGGAATTACGCGCCAAGTAACGAGATATTTTATACCATACTAAAATACTGAACGTTTCGTCCATGTTGTAATTCAACCTTCACTTGTAGTTTCTGACGCAGAGCATCCAGGACATATTTTTGTTAAATATGACAGTCGGGTGCGATACAGCTGACTCCAGCCCATCAACAATTTCAAATTCAAATAAAACTGAACTTTTTTTCAAGTTTAATGATACGTCTTAATGTATGAATGTACATACATACATATGTATGTATTTTATGTAGTTATTATTATTTTTATTTTTGGACCGGTTTGGGTGGGCTGGTATACATGACTGACACACATTCATTTCATGTTAACGTGAAATCAACAAATATTACCGTTAGAGCAAGCGTACCACCGCAATGGAGCGCGCACCGCAATAAGAGGCGAATACACGATTTTATGACGTCACAATGAGCTTGGTGCCAAAACATGATAGATCAGAGGCAAATTACTGTGCGTTTTTAGAACATTTACATATAGTGAACGATTTACTACGTACATACATATCGTCGCCTGAGTAAAAGATTGTCGTATATTAATTTCGGTAGATTGTGGGAAATCGCGATTGAAGTTTGGAATACAATTTCTCAAAAACGCGAAGATAGATTTTCTCCAAAGTCTGAAAATGTTTCTAGTTCACAAAGCTCTTAAATTATAAAATTTTTTAATGTTTACTATTAATTAGTTTTGAGTTTATGAAGGATTTTCTTTAGTAAAATTATGTCGCAAGCGCCATTTGTCCACAATTTGGCATCCACTTTGTATGAAATACGACAAAGTACGATCAAAATTTTTGCTAAATTAACGACACTTTTTACTCAATATCTCGGAAACTAGATGAGATATCTAAAAATTGATAACACCAATCGAAAGACGTTATTTCAAAATATATAACTGCATCTATAACTAAAAATCGTAAAAATGGCGCTTACGACAATCTTTTACCCAGGCGACGATATGTAAATGTATATGTATACATATACTTCCATTCCGCACCTATGTGTATATTTAAACAATTATTTAAATATCAGCAATTTTAATTTTTGAGGTTTGTACTTATGCATACTCTGTATATTTAAATGTCGCTGATCAAATATTTATATTTGCATATGTATGTATATTAATAATAATAGATTGGCGCTTACACATATGTTAGTGTTTGGCCGAGCTTCTCCTCCGATTTGTGGTGTGCGCCTTGATGTTGTCATACAAAGCGGTCATGTAAAAAAAATGGAAATACAGTATATTTTGCTTAGCCGCCCATCTTTCTTTGCACGAAAACCTTGTGCGCTTAACCGAAAAAAGCACTTAAGCGAATTTTCTTTACTACTTCAATGAGCAAGGTATCCGAAACCCTATGAAACCAAATAAACGGGGCGCACTTACCACGTAGAAATTACTGCAAGCGATTTTTTTCCGAATTGTATCTAATTACACGGGATCACAAATTAGTGTTTTTTTTATGTTCTTCGAATGCCCCTATCCATTTCCATGTAGAATCGCCCGCTGATTTCGAAAATTGAGTTAATGTTTTATTCTATGGATAAGTTTTTGAGATATTTTCAATTTACTGTTATTCAGCTTAAAACAAAAAGTGGTTCCACTTAACCACGTATATCTTACGAATTAATTTAACAATCTTAATACCAATTATGGAAAATGAAAGCTAAAAATTCTTCATAATCCGTATATACATCACTTTTCGATAGGTCTGATATTTCCCGAAAAGTAAAAAAAAAACAGATTCTGTGTAAATTCTTTGCAATTGTGTTAAAGCTGTTCTATTACAAAAAAAGCAATCTACTAATGAAGAAAATCCATAGATAAATAACGAAGTAATAAGACGTCAAATGAAAATGCGCAAAGATTTTGTATGAAAAATGAGCACGAAAGAATGCTACTCATACGCCATGTACACCTGAGTAACTCTCTTTTCTGTTAATATTTCTGCACAAAAATCCTTGGGCATTTTCATTTGACCTCTCATTACTTCGTTAATTTATCCATGGATTTTCTTCATTAGTAGATTGATTCTTTTGTAAAGGAACGGGCATTCGTATAGAAAAAAAATTTACATAAAACCCGTTATTTTTTCCCCTGTTAAAGTTTGAACTTGTTTAAATTTTTTCATAAAAAAAAACAAAAAATCTGGAGTGGTTTATTAATTTCTCAGAAGCAATCACGCCTATCGAAAAGTGGTGTATATACAGTTTATGGAGAATTTCGTTGGCTTTCATTTGCCCTAATTCGTTTTACGACTGTTGTATTGGTTTCGTTAGATATACGTGATTAAGTGGAACTATTTTTTGTTTAAATATCTAGAAAACTTATCCATAGAGTAAAAAGTTAACTCGATTTTCGGAATCAGCGTGCAATTCTACAAAGGAAGTGCATAGTGGCATCCATTGAACATTTTCGCTGTAAACCAGTGTTATCTATGCAACTACAGAAAATGATAGCCGTTTTCGTTTTTCTGTGAGTTGAGCCAAATTAATAAAAGCGTTTAAAGTTAGGGTAAGTGTAGAGCCAATGCAGGTAAACGTAAATGAGCATTTAAGCATAAAGGCAGCAAAGCAAAATAGACTGTACTGTAATGCGACCAGAATACGACACAGATTTTAGTATTTGGTATTCTCAAATGATCAGAAAAATATTACGATCATCTAACACGCAACTGTTCAGTTGATCAGAAATACACAATAACGCGTTCAGAAGGAGCATCGCACCAGTCACTGTGCTGTTTCGCCTTCTGAACATGCCCATTAAGTTTGTTTTCTTTCACTGAACATACCACTTTTTATATGCATATGGCATCACTGTTAGCTACAGACAACTAGACTGTTCCCGTACTCCAGGATTTAGTCCGAAATAGAAACAAGTCGTTACTTTCACACATTTAACATATATTTTGCGGGCGATTTCTCACTAAATCCTGGAGTGCGGGAACAGGCTAATATTGTCGTTCCTTTTCCTTTTTGATTTTGAAGCTGGCGGATGTGGTACTGGGCTAAAGGCAGTGTACATTTGTACAGATTTGTATATTTTGGCAGTCACAGAGTGGTGTTCTTTAGAAATTTGAGTTCGTTGACACTGCCTTAAGAATTTCATCCAGAGTAATCCAGTATGTATTGTGAAAATTACTTTTATGTGTTTACAGTGTTACACACCAATTTAGTATATGATTTTAGTTAACCCTTTCACTACAAGTTTTTAACGGGTTGCTTTAAAAATCCAATTCTTTCAACTCTCACTCCTATTGGCCCTAGGAATATCAATCACTATTCGAATTAAAAAAAAAATTTTACCCTAAATTAGTTTTTTTTTAATGCATCCATATGGATACAAAGTTTGTGTATGGTAAAGAAAAACGCTAGAATTTTATTTTGTTTTATATTCCAATTTTTATTTGTTTCAGTGGTTAAAATACATAAAAATTCATCTTGTTCAATAAATAAGGCGCAAGAATATATGTATGAAATAAAAATTACACACTTCAAATTCATATAAACTAAAATAAATAAAGACAGAAATGATACTTATGTAGAATATAAAAAGAAGAAAAAACTAAAAGAAATTGACTTGGCTAAATTTTATTCATTTGATATATAATGAAATTCCCTGAAGCAATTTCTTGATCCATTGGGAATGCATAAAAAAACGTCGCATTTAGAGCACTTGTTTCTGGTTTGTCCCTTACATCCTTGGATTTTGCATCTACCTTTATCCTTCGTGTGTTCCGGCCAATGTTGGTTTCCGTCATATCGAATATAAGTCGATGATGTGTCTTTGCGTCTTTTCCCGGAGGTCGTTGGAGGGATTGGGATATCCTCATTTAAACATGATGTTGGGCCCCCGTTTACGAGAACATGCCTGTTGATTTGACCGTGCTATTAGTCCATTCGCAACATCATTACGAAAGCTCAATAAGTCCATATATTTATTTTTGTGTCCATTGTTTTCGTGATCCATTCTATATTCCAACCACGAATTGCATACTGCTAAATCAATAAAGTGGTCAAATATCTTCAGAGTCCACTTTTTAGATCTTATGGAAATTCTGTACAAGGAGAGCAGAAAATCCAATTTATCTACTCCTCCCATGTTTTTATTGTACTCTGCTACTATGTTTGGTTGTGGTATTTGAATTTTCTTTTTTTCGGCAGAAAATCGGGATACTCCATTTAGGGGTTCATGACCATGGACTGATGACAAAAGTTGCACAATTCCTCCGTCAAGCCATTTGAGAAGAAAAATACTGTCTGCTCTCTCTACACGGTATCTAGTCAAAACTTCCACGGCCTTCTTTTTGCAACTGCTTTTAAGTTTTGAAATCAACTTCGCCATATCTATTCCCTCTGATAGTACCAGTGCCATTTTGGCGTAAATACGATATTAAATTTAGAGGCAAGAAATAATTATCGAAATAAATTTTATGATTTTTTTTTCAGGAATAGTTTTTGAAAGGTGAATGACAATATCAGAGCAAAACCCTAACTTTGAGTCAGTTAATATTGTGTCTTTTCCTTGGTAGATTTCAAAATCGTATATTATGCCTTTTATGTTCCTCTAAAAGGAACCATCATCTCATCCACACAAAGGTTTTCATCTTTTGGAAGAGTGTACGTTTTTTGTGTAAACATATTTATAAGTGGGCGAATTAGATACAGTTTATCGCTTTGTGTTGAATTTGTTGTGAACTTTAAATTACTTCGCAAAGAATGGAATCTTTGTCTCGCCATATTTTCGGGGAATGATGGTATTACGGTAACCGTTGTCCAATACATTTCCAGACGCGGATAACCAATGATACCAATCATTATATCTGGAGCTAGAAATTTCAGAAGTTCTTGGGTAATCAAATTTAAAGATGTTCTATTTTTAATCATTGATGCCTGGTTTGTTGAAGATACCAATTCTTGAAGAAATTCTTCTGTAAAGTACTCCAAAAAATACCCTATAGGTAATTTAATAGATTTCTTTGGGTACGTTTCAGAAAAAGTAGTCTCTGGAGTAGTCCAAGAAGTTTTTTTCCAACGAAATTGGTCAGCCTTTTTTCAATGGCACCTGTGGAGTTTGGAAGACAGCGCTTTCTTGAACTGTCCCACCAACTGAATGGCTCTCTACTATATCAATTTCCCCAGAACCCTCATCATTACCACCATCTATATCCTGTATGTTTATCTCATACGGACATTCTCGAGAAAGCTCTTCTAATAAAAAGCTTTTATTGTTTTCAAGCGCATCTAATAAATTGTTAGTCAGGTCATATTCGTCCGATTCATCTTCTAAGTCAGAAATATCGGAATCGACGAAAGTAGTTAATAGTTGTTCAATTTCATGATCTCCTAATTTTCTAGCCATTTTTTTAATTATGTTGCTGTCAGTAGAGCTAATAGCAAACGTCTGCACGATAGCAGCATCAAACGCAAAATGATTTTATTTGTCTTGTGCGTACACCGTTTTCAACCCAAACTTACGCGTGTATCCATATGGATACAAGGAATGTTTAAAAAATCGGCAAGCCTATTACAGATATTAAATTAATAAATTAATAATGCAAAATGTTAGAACGAACGCTTTTCTACATATTTGACATGTTTAAAAAGTATATATGTGGTCAAATATATGTGTAATTTTTATAAAACAAAACCTCTTTTTCACCAAAAGTTAAAAAAATATATACCCGTCTATTTTTAATGCTGTATTTTTCTCAGTTAAACGAAAATAATATATATTTCCATTGTAGGTGTTTCCTAAGACCTTAAAAAATTATAATCAGTTGAAAACTAAGTTGTTTTTCTGGCGTGGAGATTGTCAGCCGACCACAAAGTTGAGTATATCCATACTATATAGTGAAAGGGTTAACTATGCGAATGAATTCAACTGTTACCCAGATAAAAGCTTTATTTTCACCATGCATTTTATATAAAAACCAAAAAATATTAATAAAAACTGTCAATGGTCTTCATTAAAAATTCAAACTGCCATTTTAATTTAAGAATCAGAAGTTTTATTGGAGATTGATACTTTGATACTTAAAATTTTTTTTCATGATACTTTTGATCCTTTTTAGGGAATTTTGGTGATACATTTCTTCTGAACGCCACGGCAACATTGAATATAGTCGTTATTATATCGCGCAGCCTTTCTGGAAAAGTGGTACTCGTTGTTTTCTTGCCTTTAGTTTTTGCCATTACTACGCTATAGGCCGTACCCCACTGTGGCACTGTGTGTTTGTATGTGCAACGTTTGTACGACAGTGTCAAAACTCTAACGCCACTAGTGCGCAAACCTTTAATTATTGAATCATGGTTCAGAATAGCATAATTTTGACGGCTAAATAAGACACTTTGTTTACAAATTGAGCAAATTAAAATAAAAGAAAGCGCGTTTGTTACAACTTAACTAAACTAAGCTCACTATGTGCTTATATGTGACCTGGTCTACGGAAAGGGGGCTTAGGTGCCAAAAAATCAATTTTCACTTTTTGGTTGATTCGGATGGAAGATGAGATGCTTTTTCACGTGGTGAAAAGCAGAAAATCCTAACTTGCTTAGAAGTGTACTAAAAATGTAGAGAAAGAAGAGTAAAAATACGACAAAATATACGAGTTGCTTACTTTTAACAGCTTTTTCACAGAAAACTAGTTTTCGCACGTAAGCTCCCTTTTCGTAGACCAGGTCACATATGCAAATTTGTGTAAATGAAGTAAAAAACAAGTAAGAAAGTCTAAGTTCGGGCAGAGCCGAACATTAAATACCCGGCGCAAGTATTAAATACATGTTTTTCCCCTTTCCGAAAGCTACCCCTACATGGTAAACCGGGGTGTATCAATTTTGAGTAAATTAGCGTCTTTAAATTTCGAAATATTGCAGTTTCAAGCATTTCTGAAATTTACCGTTATATGAAAAGCGGCCGTAATTTTAGTCCGATTTCAATAATTTTCAACGTTTTGCTTTTATGTGGCAAGAACAATAAAAATACCGAGTTTGGTACAAATTGATAGAACGGTTAGCGAGATACATATACGTGATCATAAGTGGGCGGTTCCACGCCCATTTTCCAAAATTTAACCATAAACATATTTCTTGGTAAAGAATTGTTGCGAGCGTCAATTTTAAATAAGTTAGCTTTAATATTCACTGATTTATCGAAGATTTCGTATTTCTCTAAATTACCCTTATATGGAATGTGGGCGTGGTTATTTTCAGCCATTTGATATGCTGTACCAAGGCGAACAACTGTGCCAAGTTTGGAAGAAATCGGTGCAGCGGTTGCCAAGATATACACATATAACTATAAGTGGGCGTGGCTACGCCCATTTTTCAAAAAATTATAATATTCTTATTTTTCGTCTAAAAGTTATTGTAAATATCAATTTTGAGTGATAAATCTTCAGTAGTTACTAAAATATCGGAGTTTTCGTGTTTCTGAAAATTACCGTTATATGGGAGGTAGGCGTGGTTATTGTCCGATTTTGCCCATTTTCAATATCGTCCGTCCTACGCCCGAAAGAAGTACACGTACCAAGTTTCGTTAAGATATCTTAATTTTTACTCGAGTTTCGTGTGCACAGACGGACGGACAGACGGACGGACGGACGGACAGACAGTCACCGCTTAATCGATTTCTCTTTTCATCCTGATCATTTATGTATACATTTGTCTATATCTATCTCGATTCGTTTTGCCTGTTACAAACAACCGTTATGTGAACAAAGTTATAATACCCTTGTGCACAAGTGCGCTCGGGTATAATAATGCGAGTTGATAAAAACTTGACGATTCGTCAGAGGATGAGAGCTTAGATGAACTGGGCAGGAGTAGAAAACGTATAAGTGAGTTTAAGTGTGGCCTTTTGAATATATTTTGACTTACATACATAATATTTAGCATTTTGGTCTAAAGATTTAAAGTGGCGTTTGTAGACCTTCTGTCCGCTGCTCAAGAGCTGCTGCAGCAATGAAACAGTTCTGCGATTTGGCGCTCAAGGATCGAATGAACTCAGCATTGGGATTTTCTTCCAAGTGAAGAACTACTAAGGGCCGATTGCTCAAAGCCTGGTTGACACTAATCATCGGTTAACATCGTTAAGGACGTTTTCGACTCCATGCATATAACACGGTATCGGTAACGTCGTCTTCACTTGGTCTTGAGCAGCGGACAGAAGATCTACAAACGCCTCTTTAAATCTTTCAGTGTACCAGTCAACGGTGGTTAACATCTTTAAATAATGCCTTAATATTTTGCAGAGCACATTTCAAGTGAATATTGATGTAGTTTTTTTAATACGGGATAGCTGGTGTAATTTGTAATGGCTATGTTGCCGGAAAACAAATAAGTTACCGCGTATGTATGTACATATGTATGTGTATGCTTTCCCAACTTATGAATGTACGTATGCCCACAACTTTTATTACAGAAGTGCGATTGTAATATTTACATTAATAAATATATTGATATTTTCAATAATCGGGTGCTATTTTATACTTTATTTCCTTTTCTTCGGAGATTCCTCTATCTTGACAAGAACTCACAAACTTTCGCTTTTTT
>NW_023459502.1:26472-41483 GCF_013731165.1 Rhagoletis pomonella | reverse complement strand
GTAACCAGCAAATAGTAGACGTGAAAACAGCATTCCATCGAAGAGAGCGAAAGTGTTTTGGGAAGCTCTGAGTGTACACCAATACTAGCACTTGAATGAAGTCAAAGAGTATAAGATCGTGGGGGGAAACATTGGCGCATTCACCAGTGGGCCGAAAGTACTTTGACGGGAGATTGTATGTATGTACACACGTAACTATATACATACATAAATATGTATTTACATAATTTTATTTGTATGGGAAAGGGGCAGTGGCGCACCACTCAAATCCACAGGTAGTTGCAGAAAACTAGTAATGGAAAGCTTACAAACAAACATTTCAGTGTGTGCTTTACGATCAGATTGTGTATGCTATGTTTTGTTGATATTTTCGGCAACTTCTTTTAGACAGGCGAAGATATCTTTTTATAATTTGCTTCTGCTTCTACTAATTCATTTTTGGAATCTCTTTCTTTGAAGTTTCTTTTCGGTTAATGCCGGAGATAACAAGCGAGTTACAGTCCAACTTTTAGTTGCAATTCACAAATTGTGGCGAACAGACGTGTGCAGCGCTTCGGTAACGAACAAAGTTAACCCCGTTTTTCAGAGACAAGCAGCAGAGGGGTCAATTTAGAGAATTCGGGCGTAACTTAACTGGCACCATATTTCCTTTGGTATTAAAAACGGGAGCTCCGTTAAAGAAAAAAGCTTGCGTGCTTCCCCAGACTCGCCATTCGTCATTGCATAAGCGACGTCATTGTCGGTATTGCGATTAACAGGCGGTCGGGTTGTTCAGTTACACAGTCGGTGGTTGTTTTCGGTGGGTCATATACATTTTCTTTCGTTAGCTCAGACGCCAACTGCGTGGCTGCAGCGTACGAAGACATCGTCGTCATTGTTGGGCCAAAACGAAGACGCTGAAGACTTGGCGAAGAGCCACGATAGCCAAAGCTGCAGCAGCGGCAACTGCAAGTTATTGAGTTGGTTACACTCATGAACGGATGCGGACGCGGACGCGCACGTCGTGTAAGTGGAAAATATAAAATCGGTTGCATCATTTGTGAAACACTTCAGTCGACCGAGGAAGGTTGTTAAGTAAAAGTGACAGCTCGCGCGGTAAACCAGACGCTTTAAAGCTAACTAACAGTAACGAAACCAAATTTAAATTTTCAAAATTACTTACTCGACAAATCATTCATGTTGGTAAAATAGATAGAAAGAAATAAACGAATTGAGTGAATTAACAACATTGGGTGCGATTAAACTAGAACACAAAATGAATGAAAATAGTGAGTTGTGAAATAAAAACAGACGTTTATTTTATTACAAAAAAACTAAACCGACATTTAATGAAATTGCATCGCAAATACTAGAAAAACATATTACACATATATGTATGTACAAGCCGTGACCATTTTTGCAAACTTTTTATAAAAAGAATTGTGACAGCAGCTGTTCCAACAAAAAACAAAAAAAAAAACAAATTTCCGACATTAAATTGCTGCCCTAACTAAAAAAATTACAAGCAGAATATATGTACATGAAACAGAACACAAAAGTCAAAGAATGCTAAAATTTGTTACGACTCAAACCAAATCCAAAGATTTTACCTCATAAAACTGTGCAAACCAAAACAGGACTTTGAAAGGCAATTGGTAATATTAATGTTGAAAGATACACGTATGTACCTATATATTTGAAGACCAGAGCAAACGCACCCAAAGTGACTTAAACAAACAATCAAAGAGAAAATCTTTGTGATTAAAAACGCCATAGAATTTTTGGTGAATAATAAAAAAGCACTAATAAAGTTTCCCGTATTCCCGTGGCTAATAATCATAAAAATGGTTTAAGCGTCCATCTTTAGGGCTCAGTTAAATTTCGTGCTATAATTTAATTCCATAAGCTAACTTTATCCGGGGGAATAGTATACAAACTGCAAAATTTTGCCTTCATTCGCGCAACTTAAAATGCTCAACATGGAGTCAACGCAGATGTACGACACCGTGCAGACCCTCTCTCAGCTGGACCTCAAAAAACAGCCTCCGCCCCAACAGGCAATCATCGGCCAAATCACACTGACTGCCATGCCCAGCGCCCACCAGCAAAACAACAACGCCAACCCCAACATGAACAACCCCAATAGCAATAATAGCAACGGCACAGATGCCAACAACAACAATAATGTTGGAAATATGGCAGCATCTGCTGCAATTGCTGCGCAACAACAGAATTCTGGTCTGGTGGTCAAACAACACGCAGTCCATCAAATGCAACATGCGGCCGCGGCTCTTAACAACAACAATACCTCCAACATTAACGCCAATGTAAACAATGTGAACAACCTGCTTCAGAAGCAAATGCTGCAGCAATACTCCCAATCTGATCTGGACGAGTTGACCGCACAGGAAATCACTTTGGATCTGCAACACTTGATCGACGATCAGTTTCGCGAACAGGAGGGCCTGGGTATATTCAGCGACATGGTAACAAGCCCCGGAGGGCTTTCAGCCACCCTGCCGCCCAACGGGATGGTGAGCGCAGCGGCAAAAGTGTTGCAACAGCATCAACTGCAGCAACAGTCGCTGCGCACTCAACAGCACAATTACGGACGCAGCGCTCTGGCATACATGCCACAGGCGGTTCACTCCGGCGCAGCCTACAGTACTAACTCAAGTGATGAGAACTCTTCGGTGGGCTCAGACACATCCACCATTAAAGAGGAGCCCATCGACCCGGAATATCGCCGCCAATTACAGGAGACAAACGCAAACAATGCAGCGGCGGCAGCTTTCATCACAAATAGTGGTGCCAACGGTCTCTACAATCCCTACCAGACAGCGGCAAACAACGGCCCGGTCAACACCGGCGGTATGAACAACGGAGCTGGCGGTACAGCACCCAACTTCACAACCCTCACCTCAGCTAACGTGCTGGCACACCATTCTATGAATCTTCCTCATCTGGCAGCTGGCGCCCATCTCCTCAAACACCATAACAAACAACTCCAACATCAACGCAAATCTTCGCTCAAGCATGTAGACAAGGGCAGCGAGGAATACCGACGAAGACGAGAACGTAACAACATAGCGGTGCGAAAATCGCGCGAGAAGGCGAAGGTACGCTCACGGGAAGTAGAGGAGCGGGTCAAGACGTTGCTGAAAGAGAAGGAGGCACTTTTGCGCCAACTACAGGAGATGACCAATGAAATTCAACTACACAAACAGATCTACATGCAGCTTATGAACCATGCGAATCCGGAAGTGAGTCGCGTTTGTCGCAGTTTCCTTAATACCAACGACCATGGGCTGTAAAATCTCCAGGATAACGCACAAAGCAGCAACCATCATCTCCAGCGTTAAACGAGTATGAAAGTGGGCGACGAATGTCGCTGAGCGTAAGTGCGATTGCGAGCGTGTATGTATTCTGTATGCGTAAATAAACGCTGTGCGTGTGTGTAGCAAGTAGCTCCTTGTCAGAATGCGTTGAGTGTAAAGTAGTAAAATTTCTAGAATCAAGCTTGAATGCTATGGGCTTAAAAAATATATGAATGTACCTAAGGTCTCATTTTTTATACAAATCAAGAAAACTGTAAATTGTAATATAATTTAAAGAGAGAGTCGAAATAGAGGCATTCCTCAAAAACCTGAATCTGCTTATATATTTAAATTATAGTAAATGTAAATAGATTTTTAAAGTTAACTTATTTTTAATACTGGAATAATTTTTAAAGGCAAGCGAGCAGCATAATTTCGTCAACAATTATGTAAAATATTTCAAACACTTCAGCGGTAGAGCATTACATAAAATAATTTTTTGCACAGTAGCTAGATAAATAACAGAAGAAAAAACATTGTACATATGTACATACTATATACATACGTGGAGAAATTTAAAAAAGTGCTGGTTTTTAATGTCTTTAATAAATTTCGAAAACTGTGATAACTTGGCTATTTGAAGCCACAGAGAGGAGTATAACCCATGTAAATTCGTATGCGTGCATGACCACAATTCAATAATGTCTATCGCAAAAACATTGTGGAACTCAAGCACTTAAGAATGTACATATAATATGGCAACAGTAGATACAAAATATTTAGAAGCTTGCTAGTAAGTGATTTAAAGTAAATAACATACACACGTACACATGTTTGTGTGTGTTTTTGCCGCTTTATTTTTCAAAGTTTTGAAAATATTCACTCGAAGGTTTGTACTTACTTAATTTAAACACTCGCCTTGCGATTTAAATCTAATTTATGTAATTTAATAAAAATTTAATGAATGTACGATAAGCCAAAGAAGTGTTAAGCAACGTAATAATATGAATATATGTATGAATATACATTCATACACACATATATGGAATTATAATGTACAGACACAACCACCCAAAATGGGCAAATATGCAATATGAAAGTATGAGTATGTGGATTAGGACGGGTCTAATTGTTCGGAAGAATATTTTTTCGGCAAATCGCATGTATTTTCGGTTTATACAGATAATTCGTAGAGAAAATGTAGATGAAACTATAAGTCGGAAATTAGTTTCTAGCCTGCGCATTTACAAAAAAAAATGTACTTTTTCACAAAGTTTTATATTTTCGTTCTGTGTCAGTCTTACAAACAGGCCTATTCTGCTTGTAACCAAACATTTTGTAACACGCTAATTTTGTTACCAACAATTGTCACCACTTCTTGCAACCGCAATTCTATTTACCTTGGTAACGTTTTAATTTATTCAACATTTCAGCTATGGAGTTTTGTTGAAATTCTGGTGTTACATATTTCACGGGGCAATATTTTGTTACCTGCTCGTGAGATGGTAACAAAATTTACCGGTTACAAGAGTGTGGAGAATACGAAAAGGGTTTAAAAATTGACAGTAACTTTACTAACCGGTAACAAAATTTGTGTTACCAACGCAGAACAGCCTTTTCACCTTTCACCTGTTCACCTTTTGTTACAACTATCTATATAAATACAAGTTTCAAACTTTGTGCGATAAATATTAAAAAAAAATAACAAACTTTGTTAAAAATTTCAAAAATTTTAGTTTCTTAGAAAGATTTGAGTATACAGTTTCGTTTTCTATTCCATTTTAGTAAAATAAAGTGCAAGTTTAGCTAACACTTACCGTTGATTTTTGGCAATGTTTTTTTTGCTGACGGTGTTGGCATTTTACAAAGACAATTTTTTATATGTAGAAACTGATCAATCTTTTAAACAAAAAAATGCCAAAACAATTAATTGCTTAAACTTGTCAATTTGTGGTGCGTTTATAATTTTAGCACGGGGTGTATTTTTGCACGGTCAATCTGGTAAATAAATTAAAAATATTATAAACTTAAATATATGTATATAGGCGTTTTGTATCCATTAGTTGTAACAAAAGGTGAATACTTTATAAAAGTGGCATAGAACGAAAAAAAAAAATTGTGAAAAACTAAATTTTTCTTTCAAAAGTGCGCAGGTTAAAAACTCATTTCAGGTGGTTTCTTCTACAATTTCTTTTAGAATTACTTGCAGAATCAGGAAATGCCATTAGTAATAAATTAGTAGATCCACCCTAATATGGGTGTACACATACATACATACATATCAGTGGAAGGAGTTAATACATTATTTCGAATATACAAAATCTATATTTATTAAAAATGCTTGCTGAATTACACATCGAATAAATAAGTTGCAATTTTCCATTTGAGCCTGAGACGCACTTTTTAACTCCGGGTGTAAAAAAGTAGTCGCAATTTAAGTTGGCGCAACAGAGAAACTCTTTCGGTTCTGTTCCATTCTTGATAAACTGATTTTAATAAAAAAAATTAGGATCAATAGATTTATATAGTGTTGCGAAATAAACTCTAATGCGTCTACCATGTCTAATATTCCACAATTTTTAATAAATTCTTCCAAGTTTCTTGATGTCTTTTCTCAGGACAAATGCTGTGGAATAAGAAAATAGTAAACAATTTTTATGAAATGGAAACTCTGAAAGTAATATATTGTTTTAGATAAAGAATACTAGTTAAATATTCTCTTAGGCCAATTATTCAGGCAAAAATGCATGCACCTCATAAATAATTGCTGTTTATAAATTTAGTAAATGCACTGAAAGCTTTTCTAGGATTAAAATACGATATTTTTAAAATGCTGCTTGTTAAAAAAAAAGTATTTTAGAACTTTCATGGTGGATTATCTCTCAGTTTAGTAAAGCTATAAATATGTATTTTGTTGTAAATATGAAATGCAGGCGTTCAGCAACAGTTTTAGACTTCATCCTTTGTTTGTTGATTCATGTACTTTGTATGTATGTCTGTTTTCGCAAATACTATACATATTCATACATATGTTTAGCTGTAAAATTATTTCAGAATAAAGTTTAAGACTATTTTCATACTCAATTTAGATTATCCCATTTTGATGTACAAAACATACATGTACATTTATACATTTCTAAAAAATATTAAGAGCTTGTTTTTATAATTGAAAATTAAATATATAGCAAAAATATACTTACAAATATGTTTGGTGTAAACTGTGTCCGTATGTAAGTGTGTTTGATTCCCTCTAATAAATAATTAAAAGTACTTTATTTAAAATAAATTGTCAACGAAGCTGTTTGCCAGCAAAACATAATTCTCTAAAAATTTCCGAATTCCTCCACTGTTGGTAGCTATAAATTCGCAAAATGCCATGCCGTCTCAGAGCATTGAATTTTAGCCCATCATCCGTCAATGCCAAAGAATGCAACCGCTACTCTGCCACCATGCTACTATCGAATTTAATTTGTTTTGCATGTCTTGCCGCTATGTCCCAGGCCGTCCTCTAATGCCAATTGCTTGTTTTGATGTTAAAATATGTACCTAAAAGAAATCAAATCGAAAAGAATTATAATCTTAAGTAAGTGGCTTGCGCCTTCCTCATGTATTCCTGAGTGAATTGCCAATAAATAAGATCCACAAGATAGGATAAGTGACTGCAGAATGCACCGTATTAGCAGTGGCGTAGTTAAGTTCTATTGTGCTCATGTCTAAAAATTCACTTGTTGACACCACTTTGCCTTCGCCTCCTCCAAGCCTTTTGTGGTCGGTGCTTATTACTTCCCGTTTAATTTATGATAGAGTAATATACAAGAACAGAGATACAATTTGTGATGTAATATAATTAAAAATCAGATACAACAACAGATAAAGATTAATAATAAAAAATCTTTCAATATCAGCAGGATGTTTTTCATAAAGTAGCCAATCATAATTTTGAAAGAGGAACGTAACATATTCTATACCAAAACGTTGTGAGAAAAACAAACTAACTAAGTTTCAGGTGCGCAGGAAGTGGTCTAATAAGATCTCTTTTCTTGATTGTAACATAAGTAACTAGTACGAGTACTCAGTATTCTTTTTTCGAAACACACTGTAACTTTAATCATTCTCTGACCATGCAATAAGCATTTATGTCAAATGTTGGGGTCGAGTACCATTTCATGTTCCATTTTACAGGCGCCACCTCTGCGTTGTATAGCCTTTAGTCGTGTCAACTTAATTGGCAGATACTTATAACCACACATTACGAACGTACCTAGGCTATTGCTGGCCCTGCAGCAGACACCAAAAACTACAGGCAGGTTCCCCCATTTAAGAAAAAAGGAGGAGCAAAAAATAAATACATCTGCTGCTGCTGTGTCTGTTGTCACAATGATCTAGTACTTGGCGCTTGGTCGAATGTATATACTTGTATGGATGTAAGTGTTTGCATACATTAGGGTATCCCAGAACATAAGATGGTAATTTTTGCGAGATTCGATACGCAAACCCTATAAATTAATTTTTTCACCTATAAAGGGTATATAAGGACCTATACAAGTGGACATATATACTGGGTATCTTGGGATACAGTCTGAATCAGTAATAGTGTAACCCATTACAGTATCCAGGGATCGAATGGTAACATCCCTTCACGGATCGAAAACCATGCGAAAGAGAATGAGGTGATAAGTCAGTCGTAATAGCTGAATGGGGTAAAGATTATGTTCAGGTATGTCATAATCCGAAAAAATTTTATTTTTACGTGACGAACACAGGCCTTGATTGCGCCAAAGACACGCTAGTTTCTCGAGGAAGCTGAAGGTCTTCGTCTGTAATGGGAGGGAGTTAAAATTCGATAATGACATTTACGGGGCGATAGTTGGTAAAGTTGCTTCAGGCCTGTCTGTTCAACGATGAGTCCAATGAACGTACCATGTAAGTCTGGATCTCGTCCATGAGTTCGTAGAGAGCCTATAAGGTGGCTATGCTTGCAGCAAATGCTTGTTAGCGTGTTGGCAGTCGAATTGCTTGCTGAGCATTAAGATGCTTGGGCGGGTTCCAAGTTGCATGTTGCTTTGCATTGATGCGAAATATATACACAATACTTATATAGAATGTCAGTGGTACATCCCTGCTGCTTTGCTTTTAACTTTGAGCATAACAAAAATGTGTATCTACAACACATGATATGTAAGTCAGGACTAGGGATGTTAATTTTTCAGCTTTTTCCGATCCCGGGATTTTCGGGATGTCGTTATCACAATCCCGGGATCCCGATATTAGTCCCGGTATTTAGATATTCATTACTTTTCAACAACTTAAATCGAAAAACTTGCTTCTATATTATTTGAGAAGCTCTCTTACCATAAATTAAATAATAAATAAATTGGTTTGAAACCTACTTTTTTATTTAAAGTGGCGTTTTTTATTTTTTCTCTCTGACGTCAGGATTCATTTTAAAGGACTTTGTTATTTCAAAGATATGATTAATTCCAAAAATTATTTAAAAACCTCAATGCAATGTAGAATAAATATATGGGTATCAAATGAAAGAGGAAATTTTTTTTAGAATCTAAAAAAATTAAACTTTTTTGGATTCACAGGGTAATTTTTTAAGCTAATAAAATTAGAAGGACGAAATTTGAGGATGTTATCGAGTTTATATAATTCCTAAACAAATAATTTTTTCAAAAACAAATATTGCGAAATTTCAAGGATACAATTTTAAAAGGGCATTTTAAATACTTCTGCACCCAAACTTCAATCTGTTTAAATTCTACAGGATGTCCTTTTCAATTTGATACCCATACTTCTTCCCTAAGCACATTTCTCTGAATTTTTTTAAATAATTTTTGAATAACTGACGTCAGAGTGAAAACTAAAAACGCCATTGTACTATAGTTGGCCAATGGTTTCGCGAATATATTGATATTTGTGTTTAAAATTTACTATCGCGCAGTGTTATATGTGTAATGAGCTAGACATTTATAAAAAAAAAACATTAGTTATTATATAAAAAAAGAAATATAGCCAATACTGGTCAAGAAAAGGAGTTTCTATTATTGCCATCAGTGCAAATTACAAGTCACGAAAATCCCGGGATTATTTTCCAAGAATCCCGGGATTTTTGGGAGCTTAAAAAGACAGGGATCCTGAGATCCCGGGATTAACATTCCTAGTTGGGAAACAGTATGCATGTATGCCTTATTTCGGTTATCAACCGAAACGGTGAATGTATGCATTACTTCGTTTTTATACCCGAGCGCACTTGTGCACAAGCGTATTATAACTTTGTTCACATAACGGTTGTTTGTAACAGGCAAAACGAATCGAGGTAGATATAGACAAATGCATACATAAATGATCAGAATGAAAAGAGAAATCGATTAAGCGGTGACTGTCTGTCCGTCCGTCCGTCCGTCAGTGCACACGATAACTTGAGTAAAGATAGAGATATCTTAACGAAACTTGGTACGTACACTTCTTTCGGGCATAGGACGGACGGTATTGAAAATGGGCAAAGTCGGACAATAACCACGCCTACCTCCCATATAATGGTAATTTTTATACCCGAGCGCACTTGTGCACAAGGGTATTATAACTTTGTTCACATAACGGTTGTTTGTAACAGGCAAAACGAATCGAGATAGATATAGACAAATGTATACATAAATGATCAGAATGAACAGAGAAATCGATTAAGCGGTGACTGTCTGTCCGTCCGTCCGTCCGTCCGTCCGTCCGTCCGTCTGTGCACACGATAACTCGAGTAAAAATTGAGATATCTTAACGAAACTTGGTACGTGAACTTCTTTTGGGCGTGGGACGGATGGTATTGAAAATGGGCGAAATCGGATAATAACTACGCCTACCTCCCATATAACGGTAATTTTAAGAAATACGAAAACTGCGATATTTTAGTAACTACTGAAGATAATCCACTCAAAATTGATACTTACAATGAGTTTCAGACGGAAAACATGAATATTAAAAATTTTTGGAAAATGGGCGTAGCCACGCCCACTTATGGTTACATGTGTATATCTTGGTAACCGCTGCACCAATTTCTTCCAAACTTGGCACAGTTGTTGGTCTTAGTACAGCATACTAAATGGCTGAAAATTTTAAAAATCGGACAATAACCACGCCTACCTCCCATATAACGGTAATTTTCAGAAAAACGAAAACTGCGATATTTTAGTAACTACTGAAGATAATTCACTAAAAATTGATATTTGCAATGAGTTTTAGACGAAAAATAAGAATATTACAAAATTTTTGCAAATGGGCGTAGCCACGCCCACTTATGGTTACATGTGTATATCTTGGTAACCGCTACACCAATTTCTTCCAAACTTGGCACAGTTGTTGGTCCTGGTACAGCATACTAACTTGCCGAAAATTTCTAAAATCGGACAATAACCACGCCCACATCCCATATAACGGTAATTTCGAGAAGTACAAAATCTTCTTAAATCAGTAAATATTGAAGCAAATTTATTCAAGATTGATGATTGCAACAATTCTTTACCAAGAAATACGTTTATGACAAAATTTTGGAAAATGGGCGTAGCACCGCCCACTTGTGATCACATATATGTATATCGGTAACCGTTCTACCAATTTGTACCAAACTCGGTGTGGTTATTGTGCTTGCCACTTAAAAGCAAAACGTTGAAAATTATTGAAATCGGACTAAAATTACGGCCGCTTTTTATATAACGGTAAATTTCAGAAATGCTTGAAACTGCAATATTTCGCACCCCGGCTTATCATGTAGCGGTAGCTTTCGGAAAGGTGGAAAACATATATTTAATACTTGCGCCGGGTATTTAATGTTCGGCTCCGCCCGAACTTAGACTTTCTTACTTGTCAGAAATACGAAAACTGCGATATTTTAGTACGTACTGAAGATAATTCACTCAAAATTGATTCCTGCAATAATTTTTAGACGAAAAATAAGAATGTTATAAGTCTTTGGAAAATGGGCGTAGCTACGCCCACTTATGGTTACATGTGTATATCTTGGTACCGGCTGCACCAATTTGTACCAAACTCGGCACGGTTGTCGTGCTTGCCACATAAAAGTAAAACGTTGAAAATTGTTGAAATCGGGCTAAAAGTACGGCCGCTTTTCATATAACAGTAAATTTCAGAAATGCTTGAAACTGCAATATTTCGAAATTTAAGGACGCTAATTTAGTGGCAGCTTTCGGAAAGGTGAAAAACATATATTTAATACTTGCGCCGGGTATTAAATGTTCGGTTCCGCTCGAACTTAGACTTTCTTACTTGTTTTTTTTTACATATGCATTATTTCGGTTTTCCAACGAATGAACGCTGAAAGAAGTTCGTTTTTATTTATGCACTATTTTGGTTTTGAACCTAAACTGTGCATGAATGCATTACTTCGTTTTTCTCATATGTATTATTTCGGTTTTCCAACGAATGTGTGCATATGAATAATTTCGTTTTTTTTCTAATATGAACTATGTACTTCTACTTAGTAAGGGTTATAATCCCTAAGCGCGGTCGAAGGCCGCCTACGCAGAAAGAAGTTCTGAGCAAAAATACTTCTGGCCCTCTTTTCCGGCAACACAAAAAGGAGCATTCTACATAGTAAGGGTTAAAATCCATGACCGCGGCCGAAGGCCGCTTACGCTGAAAGAAGTTCGTTTTTATTTATGCACTATTTCGGTTTTGAACCTAAACTGTGCATGAATGCATTACTTCGTTTTTCTCATATGTATTATTTCGGTTTTCAAACGAAAGTGTGCATATGCACATTTTCGGTTTTTCTAATATGCATTATTGCGGATTTGCACCGAAACTGTGCATATGTGCATTATTTCGGTTTTTCTCATATGCATTATTTCGGTTTTCAACCGAAACTGTGCATATCATTAGTTAGTCTGTTCCAATAGCAGTCCGGTTTAGAGGATTTAGTCAGAACTTACAGGAAGTCGTTCCTATTAGCATAAAACATGTAAGTGGGAACAATTTTTGTGAGACTAACTGAGCAACTGTTCCTAGTCAGAAGTTACAGGATTTAGTCCGGAGTTTTTTTCCTGTAAGTTTATGAAAAAGGTCAAACGATCAGCCGATTTACATGTGCAAGCAAAAACAGAAAGCAGTGAAAGCAAATAACCTTATATTTGTTAAAAAAAATGGATGTAAACAACGAAATATTTGAATATGTATAGATTTTAATAATTATTTAGTGATATTTCAGCGAAATCGGTGTTGTACAAATGACATGTAAACAAACCGACTGACGTTTTTACAGGAAATAGTGCTTTTTGCGTTCCCGTGCACATCTGCGTTTGTTCTCCTTTTACTCTCTCTTGAGAGAGTAAAATTGTAGTTTGACAGTTCCACAGGTTTTAGTCCGAAGTTCACAGGAACAGACTAAGTGTATTTGGACAGGCCTGCAGTTTCATGTACTGCATCTTAGTTGTCACTCGTGAGCAAAATGACGCAGCATAATTTACATAGAACCTGCCGTTAATTCCTTTGCATGTTGCCAACAACGTGTCTTTGTATTTGGCACAAATTCTGCTGACAATCGATTTGAGGGTCTTGTTGAGGTACAGGTAAACAATGCCATGCAATAGCAACATTATATAATGTGGACATTTTGGGCATCATTTCAGATAAGAATATGAAATCAACAGTAACATACTCAAAATTATCCGATTGTAGTGAACGAACTAAAAACGTATTTTTACTGCGATTGAGCCTACCTTTATGTGTGCGATACACAAGGCAACTTTTTCATTCGAGATAAGAAGTCTTATACATAGTAACTTCTGTATAACTGTGTAACCAAAACTTTCATTTCAAATTGTCACGGGTTATTGTCATCCCACGACGATAACGCTTTATATACATACGTATGTATTCATATGTTATTTAGGTCAGAATTTTTCTGGGACACCCTTATATACATACATACATACATATATATTGCGAGCATAATTAATGCTGCAGTTTACATTCGATTGCTCCTGGCTGCTTATTTCATTTGCGCTGCTTTGCTTAGGTACTTTTTTATTGCCTCGTTCTATTCCGAGGCGCTTAGTTTGGCAGTAATTGAGCTGAAATTTACTTTGAATATTGCAATGAATTATGAATCTTAAATTATGTGCAAACATTTTGATTTAAGCGTAATAGCCTAGGCATTGAATGAATGCAACAAGCACCCAACTGTACAGTATGAAACCGATGATAAAGTAGGCACTTTTTCTTAATGAGTTAAGTTTTCTGAAGTGGGCCACCAAAAGTTGACTTTTCGATTTTTTAAATTTTATTGGACGATTTCGAAAGTTAACCTGGTGTGCAATATTGACACCAAAGCTTTTGCCCTAATTTAAATTTTTCGACGAGTTATTTGCAAACAAACTTTAAGGCAGGCTTTTACACTTTTTGTAATATTTTAGCAAGCATTCATTCGAATGTTATGAATTTTGGTCAGCAATTAGAAAACTTATTGAGAAACAAAATTAGGTGGTCAATTTACAAAATTTCAATTTTTTTTTTACATTTTCATTTTTGTCATTTTTTATTTTCATGTCATGTGCGAGTGGTTTTGTATAGCGAAATTTTGCTTATTCTTTTTTCAAAATTATTAAAATCGTTTAATTGGGGAAAAAATCCCGTATTATCTAAATTATTTCAATAGAGTTAAGTTCATTTTAGTAATTTGATAAATAGCATAAAAATATAGTTAATTAATATGAGCGTTAATGAGGATTTTTATGCAGATAAGCGAGCTATTTGTCACCTCATTGTCATTTCCGTTTGTCCACTCATTGTCACCCATTTGTCATTCATTGTTACTCACGGAATTGACTAAGGCAGAGCTAACTTTAAGAAATTTCTGGAGTAAGTATTTAGCGATTTAACTCTAATTTTATTGTGCAAGCCAATTTATCAATTTAACCGGTAAACTTCGAGTTAAAGTGATAACCTGCTATTCTGCATGTGGGCCCAATTTTCACTTCCTCCGCGCGTAGGGACTACAAACACTTATTTTTTATACCCGAGCGCACTTGTGCACAAGGGTATTATAACTTTGTTCACATAACGGTTCTTTGTAACAGGCAAAACGAATCGAAATAAGATATAGACAAATATATACATAAATGATCAGAATGAAAAGAGAAATCGATTAAGCGGTGACTGTCTGTCCGTCCGTCCGTCCGTCTGCGCACACGATAACTCGAGTAAAAATTGAGATATCCTAACGAAACTTGGTATGCGCACTTCTTTTGGGCGTAGGACGGATGGTATTGAAAATTGGCGAAATCGGACAATAACCACGCCTACCTCCCATATAATGGTAATTTTCAGAAATACGAAAACTTCGATGTTTTAGTAACTACTGAAGATTATTCACTCACAATTGATATTTACAATAATTTTTAGACGACAAATAAGAATATTATACATTTTTGGAAAATGGGCGTAGCCACGCCCAATTATGGATACATGTGTATATCTTGGTAACCGCTGCACCAATTTCTTCCAACCTTGGCACAGTTATTAACCTTCGTAGAACATACGAAATGGCCGAAAATTTTTAAAATCGGAGAATAACCACGCCCACATCCCATATAACGGTAATTTAGAGAAATACGAAATCTTCGATAAATCAGTAATTATTGAAGCTAATTTATTAAAAATTGATGCTTGAAACAATTCTTTACCAAGAAATACGTTTAGGAA